>NW_003852650.1:782947-783160 GCF_000181295.1 Otolemur garnettii | reverse complement strand
GCAGCAGTGATGGCTCTGATAATCATGGCCCTAGTGTGCTTTGGAAATACAGAGAAGGGAGAATTTGACTTTCTGTAGAAATTCAATCAGCTTCATGGAAGATGGGAGCTTTAGCTCAATACACGTATATCCCAAAATTCATGCTTCCCACTTGCCCTAGAAGGCCTTCTTCAGCCTTTTTTGCCTGTTTGAATCTCTTCTTTACAGCCCTGA
>NW_003852650.1:776585-782831 GCF_000181295.1 Otolemur garnettii | reverse complement strand
GCTAGTAGGACAGGGGCCAACATGATACTCAGGAGATGATTTTCATAATCACAGAATGTAGAGTCCAGAGAGAACTTCGAGCTGATCTTGACAAAGCTTCTCAAATAGGAAAAACGTAAATAAATAAAAACTCAGGAAAGGAGGTTGTGATGTTCCTCCAGCTGGCAAAACTAAGATTTACGATAAGAGGCAAATCCATGAACCCCATCCACTGCCTTACAGTCTCTCCCCCAGTGAATAAAATAATTCTTGACTCTCATTCTTAACAAATGTAAGGAAACTTGGAAATACATACATAAAATTATAAAATTGATATTACAATAAAAGTTTATTTATCTTTAACCAGAGAGAAAATGGAAAAAAGCAAATTGTAAAATAATTTAAGGAGTTTATTATGAGCTGAATACAAGTGATTATGCCTGGGGACCTATAAGCCCAAGAATAGTTGAGTAAGTGATCCCATGCCAGCCAGGTGGCACTTTCATTGTATACATTTTAGGGAGACAGGAATTGCAGGTATAATAAAATTATAAATCAATATGCAGAAGATATACTTTGGTTCAGTGTGAATCCATAAATGGATTCAGAGATTCTTAGATTTGTAATTGCTTAAAGAAATTAGACTTTTGAAAGCTATAACCTAATAACAGCCTAAGAATACGAGGAGGGGAGAGGGAGAGGGGAGGGGGGAAATGGGTGGAGAGAGGGGGATTGGAGGGATCACTTCTGTGGTTTATCTTACAAGGGTACAAGTGAACCTTTCTAAGAGTAGAATATGAACGTTTTGGCGCAATAACTAGGTAAATGACATGAAGGCTATGTTAACCAGTTTGATGAAAAGTTTCAAATTGTATGTGAAACCACCACACTGTACCCCAGAAGTGCATTAATGTACATAGTTACCAATCAATTTAAAAAAAATTAGGCTTTGTTTAAAGATGTGAAGTCAGTAGAAAAGAACGCTTGATGGGCAGGGAATAGCGGCTGATGCCTGTGATACTAGTACTCTGGGAGGCCATGGCCAGAGCGTCACTTGAGGCCATGAGTTCAAGACTAGCCTATGCAGGAGATAGACTCTGTTGAAAGAAAGAAAGGGAGATGAAGGGAGGAGGAGGGAAGAGGGGGGAAAGGAAGATGAAAAAAAAGAAATGCTTGAGATGAAATAAGGGGGTCTATTACCTGTGATGTAATAGGTAATACCAGATCAGGTTGGAAAGTAAGCCACCTTATACTCAATTTTTAAAAGGAACTTTTAATAAGATGTGTTGGCTTGTAAGTCTTGACTTAACCTTGGCTTTGCATGACCATAGATCCTGTTTAAAAGTTAGCATTTCATTTCCATAAAGGGTCTGTTTTATCAGTCCTATGATGTCTATATTAACATTAATGCTGATGTATCTAAACTCCAAAATGGAGTGGGTTAGGAGGTGTGTTCAGCCTCTAAAGGGAAATTCATCATTGCCAAGAACTCAGTTTTAAGGTTTTTCTGAGGTCCCCTTGGCCAAGAGGGGTCCTTATAGTCAGTGCATGGGGCTCGGGATTTTACTTTTAGTTTCCATGTGTAATCTTAAAAATATAGTCCAAGAAAGGATGTGAAAAATCTTTTATTCATTTAAACTTGCTTGAGTAAGGGCTTCAGTATTATTCCAACGGCAGGCAAAGCCCTGCTCAAAATGTGATCAGCGTCTCTCCTGACTCTACATACTATTTAATTCAGAATTATTAAGTTCTCTTAGGCAGCACATATTAAAATTTCCTTAGAGCAAGGGTGCCTTTTCTCTAACTTTGTTAAATAAGATTTCCCATGTAAAATAATTCTATCTATTCCTAGTAACAAGGTTGATTTTAAATGGATGAACGCAGAGAAATTGAGTTCCATTCCCTAAGCACTCCATAATTACCAAATAACAGGCACTGATTGCTCCAGGACAAAAACCTGATCTCATTAGTACCTGCTGTTTGGGTAGAGAGAAGACAATTATATGTGAAGGGTCCTATGCTTTTGGAAATGCTAATTAATTATACATTATTTATTGGAAATACAATGCTCTCCTTGTACTATAGCTAGCAAAACAGAGGAAGTAAGTGAGAACTTAAATAGCTGAGACAGGCTAAATTATAATGAACTATAATCATTTGTTTCAAATCTGGATTCCTTTGCTGGTTTAAACACAACTTTATATACCTCATCTCAAAGTCATTCCTTTTTATCAGAATAGGTTACCAAGGTCTAAGAGTGTAGGAGGGAAATTACTCTGTTATTTGACTGGTTTTAGCCAAGCTGAGCTGGTAGAGATTGTTTGATTTTTCTTTTACAAGGGGAAATAATAGATAAATTAATAATGACAAATAGCAGATAAACAAGTTCCCAGGCCAAACCGAGGGTCTGGTGTCAATAAAGAGGCAGGAGCATAGCACGTTTGTTCTGACAAATTAAATTCCTCTGCATCAATGTTACAAATTGCACCCATGCTAAGGGATTTATCCATTGTTTTTCACTTTGCTGAAATTAGTAACAAAAATCTAAGAAGAAACAGCATCTCTTTATACATCAAAGAAGGTGAGGACTTGCAGCTCTGGCAAGCCTCTGATTCGCTTTCTCTGCAGTCTGTGTGTTAAGTGTGCCAGGAAGAATAAACTAGCCTTAAAGATAAAACAGGAACAGCACTGATGACTCGATTCCCTCTCAGAATGTGATTGTTCTAGGTTATCCATTAATTCTTCCACATATATGGAGATCAAATGCCAGAATGTGAAGAATATGTATAGGGGACTTAAAATTCTCTTGTGTTTATTATTTCACCAAATCAGCTGGTTAGCAGCATGACACATTGGAAAGAGGCAGGTGGCCTGGTGTGCTTCTGCCCTCTGCTCCTAAGGCATTAGCACCCTCAAGTGTCTACGCACGAGTGGGACGGACCACGTAGAAGTCTATAGACTTTTAAAAAATTTATATTATGTAAATTTTAAAACAAATGAAAAACCAGAAAGTACAGTATAATAAAGCCCTATGCACCCATCAGCCAACACCAACCATCAGCAACATGATTTCTGACCTTATGATCACATACGCCTGTCACCAAGTTAATGCGCACTCACACAACTTCTACATAAATTATAAACAAGTGTTAAAGTGACAATGTATTATGCACATTTCAAAACGACCCTCACAAGTATAAATTTTAAAAGCGTGAATTAAAACATAATGAAGTTCTACATATGAATAGTCATAGCAGCTTTATTTGTAACAGCTAAACGCCGGAAACCATCCAAAGCCCTTTACCAGGTAAGCAGACAAACCAACTAGTATAGTCTTACCACACAATGCAACTCACAAAATATTGACATATGTGACTAGAGAGAGGAATCTCAAAAACATTGTGAGAAGCCAGTTTCAAAAAATACTTTATTTGTTCCATTTTTTGACATTCTTGAAAAGACAAAACTATATTATTCAAAAATTAACCAGTGTTTGCCAGAGATTATACCCACAGGTAGGGAGAGGGTGTCATTATAAAAGCTAGCCCAGTTTTTTGTATCCTGGTTATAATGGTAGCTATACAAATCTATGCATATATTAAAATTCATAGAACTGTCCAACACAGGCAAAAAATAATCCACATCATTGTATGATAATATGCAAAACACATAATGAGAAAAATATAATAAAGTTATGTTTTCTCTTTATACTCTAATGATTTATCACTCACACTAGTTTGGAAACTAATTCTAGATTACCTGTAAGTTCCCTATTAATAATCATAGTCTGAAATAATCAAATGACTATTTTAGTTTAAAATAGCGAAAAATTCTTTGAAATTTTCCCCCATTGAGGTGAGGGAGTCTATACCCACCCCTTGAATCTGGAAAAGATTTGTGATTACTGTGATAAGCAGAATAAAGAGGAAATTATCCTATGTCCGTTTTGAGGGCCAGATCTTGAGAGACCTGAGACTTCTACTTATTTTTGCTTAGAGCTTCTACTCATTCTTCAAATTTAATCACCATGCTCTGAGGAAGCCCAAGCAGCTCCACGGAGAATTTCATGTTGGCACAAACCAAGGCTCCTGCTGACAATCTCCTGGCTGAGCGCTCAGCCAACAGCCAACAGCAGCTTGCCAGCCACGTGAGTCACCGTGTTGGAAGTGAACATTCACCTCCAGTCAAACCACCTCTGCTCTGGGCAGAGACGAGACATCCCTGGCAGGTCCTGCCCAAATTGCAGATTCATAAGAAAAACAAATGACTAGGTTTTCTTCAAGCTAGTAAGTTTGGAGCAGTTTGTTATATAGTCATAGGTAGATGATATAAATATGGTTTTCATATAGTAATAAATAGTAAAGAACTGAAACAGTTACTCAAGAAAAAATCGGCCTCAGAGTCATGAATTGCTGCCTTAATGCAGAGTTTCTTGGTGTGTCACCTGGACAATCTGAATCAGAATGGTCTGAAGTGTGAAAAATGCAACACTCCCACCCCATATTGAACCTGAGGAATAAAAAGCTCTTGGATTAGGGATCCAGAAACCAACATGTTTCCTGAGTTGCCCATGTGATTCTCCTGCATCTTAATGTTTGGCCCCCACCCCTGAATCACACTGAAAAGATTAATTTTAATGAGAAGTAACCGGAACAAGGGATGATGTCACACGCTACTGCAAGGAAAGAATCCCTGAAGTGTGCTTGTTCTTGGAGACAAAAATAGAGCCCCGCAAAGCATGAATTGCGGATGGATACAAAAAAATGAGAAATAATAAGATCAGGTATACTGCAAAAAAAAAAAAAAAGAAAAGTAGATAGGACATTAATGAAGCAGCCATCTCACATTAATAAAGTATGCAAATCTTATGATTTTATGATTTTTTGACAAATCAAACAAGAATGACGTAGCATGGAGGCAAGATTAACAGGAATAATCTTTGTGTTTTTTTATTCCATAGTTCTGTTATAGTTCTACAGATAGCTAGTTATATATGTAAAAAGAAAGCCATTTTAAAAAATGTACCTCTTTTTCTCTATGTTATTACTACTAATTTTTTAATTCATTACAGCTATTGTGCCTAAACTAGACTCCTGAAAGGTGTTCCTTTCACCTCCCATTTACAAAATGAGAAAGAGAAGGAGGGGGTGAGAGAGAGAGAGGGAGATACAATCGCCACATCTACTTCAAATTGACTTTGAAATGAAGTGGGAAACTAAAAAACTGAAGAAATAGTCACCGTGTTCCCAATCACTAAAAGAAAAGGCCTTTATCCAAAGAGAAGCCATACACAGGAAAAACTTAAAACAATACTTATCTTGGAATGTGTTTTCCATGAGTAGGAGAGAACACTTCATGTGTGTGTACAAAGAAGTGGCCAACACGTAAGGAATATTTTGTAAATATTTTGTTAAAAAATCTTAATGAATGATTTGTAAATAAAGGTACATTTAGCCACATTTTCCCATTGCCCTATTTCTTCTACTTTTGAGACACCCTGTATTGTAGATACATATTTGAACTTTGAGGTGCTCAATGTAGTTGTTTCTGAAAAATAGAAAATTTCTAGATATGATACTTCGAAAATCAATATTTTCTGTGTCCTTGTTTTGTTAGTTAAGCATGGCAATAACTCACCTTGCACAGTATTTTTTATAGATATTTTTCGTGACTGCTTATCAGGTATTACCTAATATTTCTGTTTAGTTATTACTGATTTCTCCCCCTAAAATTCTTCCTGGTATAGTATCTCATATCTTTAATCCCAGGTGCTCAGGAGGCTGACCTGGGAGAGGATTACTGGAGACCAGAAGTTTGTGAACAGCCTAGGCAAAGTTTAAAAAAAAAAAAAATCACACTAATGTTTGTATTACCAAAAACTGTGTGTCAGAAAATAAAACATACAATTTTCTCTCAACCCTTATGTTTAACATGCATGATTTGATAAACATACCCTTTGGTTTTACATTTTCAGTACCTGGTGTCCTGTGGCAGTAACAAATATGGAAGATTTAGCAAATGCATTAAGTATCATATCATCCTTTCTTTTATTAGCATATTTCAAGATTTTTTTTTCTTTTAAGGGACATGATCTAGTTCTATAGCCTGCCACCCTAGCTGGAGTGTGGTGGCGGCGTGATCATGGCTCAGGACTTTCTAAGTTTCATGATGTCAGCGTGGCACTGCCTGACCATCTTCAAGATTCATTTCAGTATGACCAAAGGACAAAGGAGCACCTGCTCTCAAGTACCAGTGTGGCATGGTCCT
>NW_003852650.1:771514-775890 GCF_000181295.1 Otolemur garnettii | reverse complement strand
TAGAATAATTTTTTTTAACTTCTACCTAGTAATGGGATTGTGGGATCAAATGGGAGATCTAATGTGACTCCTTTGAGGATTCTCTGTATTTCTTTCCAAAAAGGCTATATTGGTTTGCAATCCCACCATCAGTGTAAAAATGTTCCCCTCTCTCTGCATCTGCAACTTTGGTACTTTGTGATGTGGACTGTTCTCACTGGGGTGATATCTCAGGGTGGTTTTGATTTGCATTTCTCTGATTATTAGGGATGATGAGCATTTTTTCATATGTTTGTTACCCATTCAACTGTCTTCCTCAGAAAAGGTTCTGTTCATGTCTACCCGGTGATAGATGGGATTGTTTATTCTTTTTATATTGATTAATTTGAGTTCTCTATAGATCCTAATTTGTCAGATTTGTAACATGTAAATACCTTTTCCCATTCTGAAGATTGTCTATTTGCTTTAATTATTGTGTTCTTAGCTGTGCAAAAGCTTTTCAGTTTAATTAAGTCCCATTTTTTAATTTTTGTTGCTGTGATTGCCGCTGAAGTCTTCATAAGATCTTTCCCTAAGCCAACATGTTCAAGAGTTTTCCCCACACTTTCTTCTAGAATTTTTATTGTTTCATATCTTAGATTTAAATCTTTATCCATCTTGACTCAATTTTTGTCAGTGGTGAAAGGGAGCTGAGGAAGAGCTGATATTTCTTTAAGCAATCTCTAGGATGAAGTCCAGGCTTCCTCTTGCACATCTCACAGTAGGAAATGGCTTCTCTCCTTCCACTGTTCTCATTTCTTCTGCTGTAAACCATGCAATCCTTTGTTGATTTTTTCATTTTGCATTAAAAATGCATCTTCTCATTTAGTCTTCCCTCAGTGTCAAAAGATGAATGCCTTCCCTCACATTGCTCACAAGCTGAGTGGTGAGATTTCTCCTGTAAGAAAGGTGTGTCTGTACTTTTTCTTTACTCTCCTTCCTATCTAATGAGTAAATGATGTAGCTGTTCACAACTGCAATTTCCATCAACCAGAAGAATAATTATTCCATCATTTGTAGGACCTCCTTGTACATCTGGAACATCCACAGTACTGATCATCTGTGTCCACTCTTCTCACAAACTTTGTGTATTCTAAAATAATAATTTTTCAAATTGGAGAGGCTGTTTCTTCCTATAACCAATGATCAACTGTATTTGAAGGCCAAAGACCGTACTGAACATTATCACTATCCTCTTACATGGAATGAGAGGCACATCATTTATATATCACATTGATAGTACATAATTCATATTCCTGAAGTTTCTTCTTTTTCAGATCACTTGAAAAATCCTTCCTAGAAGCATTAGCTGTTCCTATATATGTATTTTCATTTTGTGTAATTCCTGAGCAAGCTGAAGGCTTGTGTAGAACCTGTCAGTGTACATGTGATAGACTTGTGTGCTTGCAAAACTTGTGCCAAATGAATCACTATTTGAGACATAAATGGCAAATCAGGACAATGAGACCTTCTGATGTTGTCTTGCCATGACAGGGAATGTGAGAAAACACAGAACCATCTTCTGAATCACACAGGTAAAAAATTTGTAGGCCCCACTTTGTAGACTTCTTCAGACTGTAGCACTTGAATTCAGACCTTCCATTGAAAGCTACTGTGCTCTCATCTGTAGGCACATTTCTTCCCTGTACCTAAAGTTCTTTGCATTTATTGTCCATATATTCCCTAATACTCTTCCTCTTGCTCCCTCGGGTACACACACTCCCTGCAGCTGCAGCAGGAGAAATTAAATGCAGCATCCAAACATTTGGGAAAAAACAGAGATGAGGGAAAACATCCTTGAAGATTGGGGTTTGGTCTAGCCAATGTTTGATAACATAGTCAACTGATTACATCTTCAAATTCAGACCCATGCTCAGTATTACACTAAAGAATGCCTTGATTTCCTCTGATGGTAGGTACATCCTTCCAGAGGGCCACGTTGAGTACTTTGTTAATGGAGTCACTTTCAGTATTTTTTCTGCTGCATATATATTTGCCATGGGCACAACTTCACCAAAAAGACCATCTGAGGTAAAAAGCTAGAAATATTCAACTTCAGTTTTTGGCCAAGGACTTTGAGGAAGGGTGAATCCCTGCTGTGTGACAGAGTATGGGGACTTTACAAGATCAGCATCACCATCACAATAAACTTTCCAGCAACTTACTACAGGCTGCAAAATATCATCACTTTCTTCTTCATCACTAGCTTCAGATTCACTGAAACTAATATCATTGCAAACAGGAAGAGTTTCTTCATGCTCACTTTCATCGCTAAACCTCACTGTCCTCAAAAATCTACACTGCAGGCTCGGTGCCTGTGGCTCAACTGGCAAAGGCACCAGCCACATACACCTGAGCTGGCGGATTCGAATCCAGCCTGGACAGCCAAACAACGATGACAGTTGCAACCAAAAAATAGCCAGGCATTGTGGCAGACACCTGTGGTCCCAGCAACTTGGGGGGTGGAGGCGGGAGACTCACTTGAGCCCAGGAGTTGGAGGTTGCTGTGAGCTGTGATGCCACAGCACTCGACCCAGGGTGACAGCTTGAGGCTCTATTTCCAAAAAAAAAAAAAAAAATCTACACTGCAACATCATTGTCACTGACACACCTTCTCCCTGCCGGTTTCCTACACAACCACGTGAATACAAGGCAGAACTACCTGTTCATCTCAAAACATGTGGTCTGGGGAGAACCAGAGTGCAACCTGCGCCCTCTGTTGGCTGGAGTCTGTGTTACATAAGGAAACTCATCAGACAGGCTGGGACCACAGAGTGGACCAACAAACACAACAGGAAAAACACGCAGGAGTATCCTGACAGCAGAGTGGAAGAGGATGTCATTATGTCCAACAGAGGATTGGAAAGGGTCAATTGGGGTGCCGGGGCCAGAATGGGAACTCAAACAGCACTTACCCTATTCATGGAATTAAAGCTACAAACAACTGTATGAGGAGTTGAAATCACACATTCAGTAAACAAAAAATAAGTTTGGAAGTTGGCATGTTGTTAGGTACATTTATTATTAAAGGGAGTAAATGTAGTTTCTGTGAAGTTCACTCACAGAGAAGACCAGACTCCCTGTCCTGCCTCGGGTTGACATGCCTGTAAGGTTCCACATTGGTTTTCTAAGAAAACATTAGCAAAGGGTAGTGACGTCCCCACTGTCAGGGCCTTGTAAATGACATTGTGTATAATGAACTGGCATTTATTTTTAATGAACGTTATCTTCTGTCTTCACAAACTTGCAATTTATTCAGGACATTTGAAGTCAATTGATTCAATGTATCTTCATGAGATAGGAAAGGTAACACAATCTCCACTTAAGATTAAAACCTTACTTCATGATTCTTCTAAATTGGTGATTAATGATTTAATAATGATCACAACTGCTGGACAGTGGAGTGGATCCTAAGTAATATAGAGCCAAAGGAGACGCCCCACCATCATTACCAGGCAACTTAAAGAATCCTTTTCCTGTGACTGAAAATGCCAGTAAGATTTTTAAATTATTTTAAAATGATTTTTAAGTGTTTTGTGAAAGATTTTTATTCTGCATAGGAAAACAGTGTATATGTGCCATTGTATTATAGTGTCCGCCCATAGTGGGAGTTTGGTGATCAGAGAATGTTATTTCTGTTTCAGCTCCGTCACTCAGTATTTCCTGTTTTCCCACCGCTTCACCAGTTTGTAGCAGAATAATCATTAGGGTAGATAGTAGATTTTATAAAATGAAGTGCTATCAAGTAACATTCACAGTTTTTTTAAAAATTCAATATGCTTTGGGGGTAAGGAGGAACCTAGGATCCTGAGTTTCTCACCTCAACACAATTTCAAATTGCAAAAGTGATTTGTCTTAATTACACCTGGTCCATTATATCTTCCACCAAAAGGAATACTATCCTAGGAAGCGGCACTGTGCTTGGGGGGTTAAAATCAAGAGAGACCTCAAACTTAGTTGAAATTGGATTGATTACAAAGTCTATGTTTATTAAATATCATCTACTATGTGTAAGGTCCATCCTAATGCTAATGAGAATGAAAAAAGTAAAGATAAGTCCTCCTAACTGTGAAAAACTTGTTAGGAAAACAAAATGTATACAGAGAAAATAGTTACATCTTGGGATGTAGAAGTGTGCACAGGTATCGATACGTATATAAGGCAAGGTCTTGTTCAAAGTGCTTCTCTGAACACCAGAGGAGATAGGTGGGACTTTTAGAAAGAACTTTGGCTCGGTGCCTGTGGCTCAAGTGGCTAAGGCGCCAGCCACATACACCTAAGGTAGTGGGTTTGAATCCAGCCTGGGCTCACCAAACAACAATGACGGCTGCAACCATAAAAAAAAAAAATAGCCAGGC
>NW_003852650.1:764868-771405 GCF_000181295.1 Otolemur garnettii | reverse complement strand
AAAAAAAAAAAAGAAAGAAAGAAAGAACTTTGTGGATTTGGTAGAAATTTAATTAGAATTTGAAGATAGAATGAAGTAAACTTGTGTACTTGTGTAGCTAGCTATAATTGTCTTATTTGATGTATAAATGTTATACTGTTCCCTATATGCCTACGTACGTTTTAACCAGAGAAAATTCATTCTTCAGATCAAGCTGATGAGGGTATTGGTTAGAAGAAGAGCTATTGACCACATATATGGGAGTTTCTGCATTTATAAGACACAATTATTAGGTATCAGACCTGAAAATAGATCTATAAAATAAATTGCTGAGTGAATCCGTGAGTGGGTTTGACTTTCATGTTCACATATTCACATCCACAAAATAATCGGGCATTATATCCAAAAGGGTAAACTCCTTAGCATTTGGGAAGCCAGTTTCCAGCCATCCCAGTAAAATGTGCGCACAAAGCCCTTCAGCTAGAGTCACACAATGATATTTTTATCCCTGAAGGTGACCAAGATAAACTTGGACTCTTCTAATGGGAAAAAACATATATGTTTGCTTCAACTTTGTTAGATGTGCATAAGTAGGGGAAAAATTTTGATCCCCACTGGGGTCTTCCCCCACCGTGCCCCTGAGTACACCAATTACAGGGATTTGACTCCATGTCTGAGCGACATGGAATGCAGGCATTTCATCCCCCATCCCCACAGGGATGCAGTTTCTTCATCACATTGATTTAAACTCTACTCCTTCCTTCCTTCCGAAGCCTTAGGATGATCCTTCCTCGATTATCAACTTTTCCCCTGTATTTATGCACACTCTCACTTTTCTTTTTATAACTACCCTAAAATATGCTAAGCCCGACAGACTTTCCTATTTAAAGATTTTAAAGGTTTTTCCCTTCATTTTTAAAAAACAGACTTTCACACCACCACAGAATGAAATATCTAGGGATCATCTGTGTCTCTATTAAATGCATTTAGGTTCTAAAAAAGCCTCTTACCAATTAGGAGAAAAATCAAAAACTAGTCACATGTGAAGTATTATTGTTTTGGCTTTTTAAAATTCTAAATAAAAGGAAATAAAACTGTTTTACAGACCTCATTTTGATGATTTTGTGTGAATCAGATAAATAAAATCAGAAGCCTATTTCAAACTAGAAGATCAAAGACAGTCATAAAATGTCTTTATCACAACCCAGGAATCACACTTTAGTTGCAGAATTTTCTCTCTAGATTGTAAACTAGGTTGCAGATGAGTGAATTTTATTTTCATGTTCACATATTCACATTCAGATATTTCCCCCCAAGCATTGCTTTTAGTAAATATTTAATAAATACATATTTTTAAATTTAGGGTTAAAAGGAGGGTACATATGATTGGGTTACATATTTGTATCTGTAAAGTAAAATCCAAACTTGTAGTTGAGTCCCTCACTCAGGAAGGGTGCCATTCACCTATTTTGTACACAATAGGTGGGAACTTGATAAACCCCTTCCCTCCCTCCCTCCCTCCTTCTTGAATTTGATTGCTGGTTTCAGCTTAGTACTGGGTGCCTAGGCTGCTTGCTTTTCCATTCTTGAGATACTTTACCTGAGAGAATGTTCTCTAAATCCATCCAGGTAAATACAAAAATTGGGAAATCTCCATTTTTCTGGCTGAACAGTATTCCATGGTATACATATACCACAGTTTGTTAATCCATTCCTGGGTTGATGGGCACTTGGCTTGTTTCTATATCTTCGCGATTGTGAATTGAGTTGCTATAAACATTTGAGTGCAAATGTCCTTATGG
Source organism: Otolemur garnettii (assembly GCF_000181295.1). Taxonomy (NCBI): domain Eukaryota; kingdom Metazoa; phylum Chordata; class Mammalia; order Primates; family Galagidae; genus Otolemur; species Otolemur garnettii. Next base: position 769,624 of record NW_003852650.1, on the reverse strand, counting down.
TAGAATTTTTTTTTTCTTATGAGTAGATAGGTATCTATCTACTAACAGGATTGCAGGATCAAATGGGTTCTACTTTTAGCACGTTGAGGATTCTCCATACTTCCTTCTAAAAAGGCTGAGGTAGTTTCCAGTCCCACCCACAGTGCATAAGTGTTCCTTCTCTCCACACCACCAGCACTTGCAGTGTTGGGACTTTGTGAGGCGGGCTATTCTCACTGGTATTAGGTGATATCTCAAAGTGGGTTTGATTTGCATTTCTCTGATGATTTGGGACAAGGAGCATTTTGTCATGTGTTTTGTTGGCCCTTCATCTGTCTTCTTGAGAAAAGTTCTGTTCATGTCCCTTGTCTATTGATTGATGGGGTTGTTTGCTCTTTTCTTGCTCATTTGCCTGAGTTCATTTTGAATAAAAAAAATGGCTTTCATAAATATGCACCAAGACTTACTGATTTCATGAGGAAAAAAATGTTTTTGGCAGACATCTTCCCTGACCCCACACTATCCTCCGATTGCTAATTCCACATGAAAGACAGGTCTCAAAAGGATGTTGACTTTGTTTGGTTGCTTGATTATATATGTACTTGGTGTTTACAATGCATATACCATTGTGTAATATAATCTGCTAAGTTCCACCCCAGACATCTCTATCAGGTTTTCTAAGAAGTTAATTTTTCATTATAAATCATGGTTATACTTTTCTTCTAGGACTTAGAATGTAAAGTCAAAGTAAGTCTTTCTTCTGATTCCTTTTTTTTGCCCTCTGCTCACTACATAGTGCTAAAAAAAGAAAAAAAAAATGTTTCTATAAAGAGACTTCCAGAGGTCCAGATAGCTTGAGAAAGTGAAATTGATGGCATCTTTGCTGTCCAAATGCTGACTCCAGGATGAAAGGAGTTCCTCTAATAAATGTTGTAATTCCAAGCAAGGCAAATTCCACCAGGGTATTTCCAACCTTTTAAAGAGCCATTATGTAACTTTTCAGTCCCCAGTTTCTGTGTTAAAAAATTAGCAACTCAACCCACATAAAGGAAAACATAGTTATAGCAAATGGATGAAGGGAGGGAAAGTCTGTATTCAGTATAAGACTGAGTAAGTATTTGAGAAAGAAATATCTGGTGAACAGATAGGAACAGCATTTCATCATAGCCCCTTGGGGACAGCTATCCATGTGCTTGTTTGTGGCAACTTTTGCATTTCCCTGGGGTCTTTCCAGCTGAAGAGGCCAGCTAGAGAGCTAGGCATCTCCATAGCTAGGCATTTGTGGTCGGCAGGATAATGGCCCCCAAAGGTGGGCATTTCCTAATCCCAGAACCTTACATGGAACGAGGAACTTCTAGCGGGTATGATTATGATTGAGGACTTCGGAATGGGGAGATTGTCCTGGATTATCCCAAGGAGCACAATATAATCTTGTTTCTAGTTGACAAATCAAATTGTATTACATTTCTGGAGTACAGTGTGACATTTTGATGTATGTATACAATACAGAGCTAATTAACATATTCACCACGTCCCTTGACATTTTTGTAGTTACACATTAGAAATGTCTGTTTTAATTTAAAATTTGAAAATATACTCCTCCACATAATGGGCACAATGTAAGTGTCTGTGGCACCCCTCCTGGGTGTGGGACACAACTACAACAAGGACTTTACTTAACAAATGCAAACATTGTAACCTAATTGTTCATATCCTCCTATTAATCTGAATTTTTTTTAAAAAATAAATAAAACATACAATAATTATTATTAACTAGAGTCACTCTGTTGTGCAAAAAGCCTCAAAATGTATCCCTCCTGTCTAGCCGAAGCTTAGTATCCTGGAACCAGTGATTCGCCCTCCCCACCCCTCCCCCTACACCCAGCTCTGAGAAACATCATTCCACTCTCACGTTTGTGGATTCAACTTATTTTTTAGATTCTATACACATGTGTAAATGAAACCCTATAGTGTTTGCCTTCCTGTGCATGGTTTATTGCAGTGAGCATCATATGTGATAGGTTCACCCCTGTCGTCCTAAATGACACAACTCTATTTTTTTTAAGGCTGAATAGTGTTTCATAAAGCATATGTACAACATTTTATTTATTCGTTCATCTGTTGATGGCACTTAAACCGATTCCGTGTCTTGACTACTGTGAATAACGCTGCATGAACCCAGGAGAAACACCTCTTCAACATACTGACATCCTTATCTTTAGATAATGTAATCACCAGCGGGACTGCTGGATTATATTTTTATTTTTTGAGGAATTTCCATGCTGTTTTCCGTAATGGCTGTACTAATTTACATTCCCACCAACAGATATAAATTTTCCCTTATCTCTGCTTCTTTCCGATACTTGTTTTCACCTTTTGGAGAAAAGCCAGTCTAACATGTGTGAAGTCTTATCTCTTTGTGGGTTTTCATTTTCATTTTCCTAATGATTACCGATGCTAAGCATTTTTGTTTTTTGAACCTGTTGCCATGTGTATGTCTTCTTTTCAAAAGTGTCTGTTAAGGTCCTTTGCCCATTTTTAATATGGTTGTTTTCATGCTATTGTATTACTTGAGGTTTTATATATTTTGGGTAGTAAACCCTAGCCAGATATATGAACTATTTGAAGAGAAAATTAAGAAAAATAATCCTATTTATAACAGCAACAGAAAATATTCTTAAATTAGATGCAGATTTCAATAAGAAGGTGTAATACTTGTATGTTGAAATACGAAACACTGATAAAAGAAATGGAAGAAAACATATATAAATGGAAAGATATCCTGCGCTCATGGATTGAAAGAATTGACATTGTTAAGTCCCGATACTACCAAAAATTATCTATAGACTCAGTGCAAGCCCTACCAAAATTTTAATGTCACATTTCACAGAAAAAATTCTTATGGAATCACAAAATACCCCAAATAGCCAAAATAATTTCAAGAAAAAAGGGGCTGAATGCAGTGGCTCATGCCTGTAATCCCAGCACTTAGGAGGCCAAGGTGAGTGGATTGCCTGGGTTCACAGGTTCAAGACCAGCCTGAGCAAGAGTGAGACCTATCTCTAAAAATAGCTGGGCATTGTGGCAGGCACCTGTAGTCCCAGCTACTTGGGAGACTAAGGCAAAAGAACCGCTTAAGCCCAGGAGTTTAAGGTTGCTGTGAGCTATGATGCCATAGCACTCTACCAAGGGTGACAAGGTGAGATTATGTTGAAAGAAAAAAAGAAGCTGGAGGCATCATACTACCTGACTTCAAAATTTATGATAAAGCTATTGCAATCAAAACAGTAGAATACCGGCATAAAATAGACTCATTAATCAATGCAACAGGATAGAAACCCCAGAAATAAGCCTACATATTTATAGTCAATTGCTTTTGACAAAGGTGCCAAGAACCCATAATGGTGAAAGGACAGACTATTCAATAAATGTCTCTAGGAAAACTGGCCATCCACATGCAGAAAAGTGAAATTAGACCCTTACCTTATACCATGTACGAAAATAAACTTAAAATGGATTAAAAACAGAAAAGTAGTACCCAGAACTATAAAACCACTAAAAGAAAACAGAATAAAAGCTCTATCTTTGGTTTGGACAGGGATTTTTTGTCTGTTTGTTTCTTTTTTGGTTTGTTTGTTTTGTTTTGGGATATGACCCCCAAAGCTCAAACAATACAAGTACAAATAGGCAAACTGGATCACATCAAACTAAAAAGCTTCTGTGCGGCAAAGGAAACAACAAAATGAAGAGACAACAACCTACACAAAGGGGAAAATATTTGAAAATCTTGAGTTTTTAAAAGTGGAAGCCAGAGGCAGTAGAGTGAGTCTTAGAGATGAAACATGAGAACTGGCTGTTGCTGGCTTTGGAGACTGCAGGGGGCTCAGAGCGGAGGAGCACTGCCCCCCTCTGGGGACGGAAAGGCAAGGAAATGGACCCCCCTCTAGAACCTCCAGGAGCAACTCAGCCCTGCTGCTTCCTTGACACTCGCCCAGGAAGATCCGTGTTAGACCTCTGACTTCTGGAACTGTAAGATAATACCTTTGGGTTGTTTTAAGTGACTAAGTTTGTGATGCTTTCTACAGCAACAACAGGAAACTACCAGAGTGCTTTGACTTGTCTTTTTTTTCTCTCATCTGTAATGAGAAAGCTGTCTGTGTCTCCTGCTGTGAGAGGAAGAGGCCTCCCTCCTCTCCTTGGTGGTGTTCTTACCGATTTATGACTTTTCCATACAACTGAAATGCGATGCAGGAAGTGAAAAGGCTTGAGGACTAACTCATTAGTCAGTAGGAGGCTGAACCTTTATACCGAGTTCCTAAAACCTGTAACTAGGAAGGGATTTGAAGCACTTTACAACTTCAGGATAAAAGGTCATTTGCGCGCCGGATTAATTCTGTAGGAACGGTAGTGGCTCGGGCTAAAGCTGAGCCGTGAACTAAACGCCCTGACTGCGCAGATCACTGGCCTGGCTGATAGGACAGGGCACCTTTTGTCTTAAAATCTTTTTTTTTTTTTTGCAACTTAAACATAGTTTCATTTCTGCCTTGAGCTATTAAAAGAAAAGATTCCATTATTTGTAGAAGGCATAAAGGGGCAACCTCCAGAGTTATTGAATGTTAAACTGGGTAAAAAGGGAAATATCCACAGAATAAAAGAACTCCTTAGAAATGGTCTGTACTCGGCTTGGCGCCTATAGCTCAACCGGCTAAGGCGCCAGCCACGTACACCTAAGGTGGTGGGTTCGAATCCCCAGCCCGGACCCGCCAAACAACAATGA
>NW_003852650.1:746734-764756 GCF_000181295.1 Otolemur garnettii | reverse complement strand
TGTGAGCTGTAATGCCACGGCACTCTACCCAGGGATAGCTTGAGGCTCTGTCTCAAAAAAGAAAAAAAAGAAAAAGAAAAAAAAGAAATGGTCTGTACTCACATCCAACCTAGAAGGATGCATTATTTCCAGACATGGTGGGATGTGAGGTTTTTTCAGAAAACTTCAGATTAACCGCTTCAGTGACATTTAGGAGTGAGCTGCAGATGAACGTAATAAACTAAGGACTTGTGCTTAATAAGAAGGTCGTCACTGTTGCTCTCACCAGATTCTATTTTAGTTTATTTAACTCCCTCTCATTTCAACATGACTAGATTTTGATAGTTAAGCCTTCGTGGGAATACATTGTTGTCTTTGCTGTACTAACTTTAACATACAAAATGCCGATGCATTAGAATTGAATATGATCTTCTTGAAGTCCAGTTAAAAGGAAGATTGACGCAAAAAGCAAGAATGAGAAAGAATCTGTGGTCAAAGGGGCTGGTTTCATTTTGGTGGCTGTCCCCCTGGGCCTCCTGTGGACATTAATGCTTTCTAGGCCTGTCAAGGGCAGAACTAGGTCTGTGTATTGATAATTCACAGCACTCTGGACAAAGAGGAAGCCTGGTCTGCTTGGGGCTTACGGTGCCTCTAGTACCACTTACCTTCCTGCTCCATGCCCGAAAGGAAGTTTAGATGAAATAATGTTTGTCTTACCTACCAAGGACGTTGTACTCAACCATAAATCATCAAACCACCACTGTCACAAACTAGAATCTATTTGGATATCGTTAGAGATAAAAAGAAAAAGGAGTGTCCTACCAGATGTTAGATCTCTTACTGGTAACAGAAATGCAGATGTCCGAAATGAGGGGAGCTTGAGGGGTGTACATGCTCTCATTCTTATTCTCATGCACTGGCTATATGATATACAAATCTTTCTCATAATACAAATTGGTTGACCTTCTGTTTAACTTATTTAAAATAAGTGCCATACGTAAAAGCCGACGTCTTGCCCTAGACTTACAGCCCCCACCACCCTGTCCAACCCTCATCACTCCTTCCCCACCCAAGAAGTGTGACAGAGGAGATTCAGGGACACTTGACCTCTTTCGTCCCCACTATCCCACTGGACCTGAATAAGACATGAATAGGAGCAGAAGGAATACGGCACCCACAGTGAAGGAGGAAGGCAGATCAGGTCAGGAATGAAAACCTTCTGAGCGCCTGACAGAGCATTCATATTTATTACCATGGCTTATCACAGTTACCCCAGAAGATACAGAATAGAATCAGAGAAAAGGAAGTTTGAAACAGATATTCACATAATAGGCCATGCAGATGTGCAGCCTGCTGACCAGGCACCATATTCTGGCAGGCAAGGCTCGGAGCAGGACGAAACTGGCATTATTTAAGCAAGGATTGAATAGGGTATTACATGGGAGAAAAGCGTGGCTGGGGAGAAGGCAGACTTTGTTCAGACAGATCCATTTTGTTCACCACCCACTCAACCTGCTACCAGATTCAATATAATTTTTACTAAATGCAACGTTCACCCCGCTTTCTGTATCTTATAGTTTCATTTGATAAAAACGAGCCTGCTTTGAGATTCTAGGCTAACACTCAACCAACCAGGTCTCCCAGTTCTTTTAAAAGACAGAGTGAATTTGGAATGACAAATTTCTATGACTTGATTGCCACCCACAAGATAGAAAAATCCCACTCAGTACTTGAATTTTTAAATATCCATATATGATCACTCAGCTATCAAGAAAGAATAAAGATCAAAAACACTAATGTAACACGTAAAGGGCAAGAGAGAAAACTGGTGTGTTTCCAGACCAGCATGTGGTGATGGATGTGTAACAGAGGAGCATGAACTAAAAGAGCTTTGACCAAAAATAATTCTTAGAAATCAATGACTTAGCTGGGCACAGTGGCTTGTGCCTGTAATCTTAGCACTCTGAGAGGCTGAGATGGGCAGATTGCTTGAGCTCAGGAGTTCAAGACCAGCCTAAACAAAAGCAAGACCCCATCTATACTAAAAATAGAAAAACTGAGGCAAGAGGATCGCTTGAGCCAAAGAGTATGAGGTTGCTATGAGCTATGATGCCAGGGCACTCTATCCAGGGTGACAGCTGGTGACTGTCTCAAAAAAAAAATAAAAAAGAAAAATAAATCAATGACTAGACAACCAAGACAAGATTTGTCAAAGGAAGAAGTTGGCCAGGCACTGTGGCTCACCTCTGTAATCCTAGCACTCTGGAAGGCTGAGGTGGATGGATGGCTTGTGCCCAGGAGTTAAAGACCAGCCTGAGCAAAAGCAAAACCCCATCGCTACTAAAAATAGAAAAACTGAGGCAAAAGGATCATTTGAGCAGCAAGAGTTTGAGGTTGCTGTGATCTATGACACCACAGCACTCTAGTCAGGACCATAGAGTATGACTCTATCTCAAAAAAAAAAAAGCAAAAAGCAAATGATGTTTGTTTTATTGCTGCCATGACTTAATTGTTTTGGTGTACACAGTTTATGCAATGATGATGCTATTGAAGAAATGTCAGATTTATATTAAAAAGCATAATTTTCTTATCTTCTTTTAATTTATTTTATTTTTTTATTAAATCATAGCTGTGTGCATTAATGCAATAATGGGGTATAATGTGCTGGTTTTACATACAATTTGAAATGTTTTCATCAAAATGTCTTTTTTTTAAAGTTAAAAGGAAGTTTAGCTCCCTTTTAAGTAAAAGGACTCTCTTTTTCAGGTTAACTTTGTACATTTTACTTAAAGTTAAAAAAAATTAATGGAAAGAGTCTGGTTCCATTTCATCAAAATCAAATATATTTATTTGACATATACTTTGAAAATGCTTTAGGGACAATGAGCTCTCATTTCCCCTGTGCCTTTTAAATCCTACAAGATTTACTTAATCTTTTGGACCAATGCTCAGTACTAAACAAGTCATTCGTGGGTCTCGCTCCTGTTAGGTTCACACAGACGGAGCCAATGTTTGTGTCCCAGGGAGTGGTGGTCAGCATTAAGTCCAGCAGCACTGATCAGGCAGCAGAAGGAGGATGTGGCCCTGTAAATGGAAGGGCAAAGGAGAATGAAATTTTTAATAGATCAGCTCTCATAGGGCTTTGTCTGGAAGCCTCCCTGTCGCACTTGACATTTGTTGCCATTTTGCTTTTTCATTTTGAACATGGAGCCAGACTTTATCTCTGTGTTGAAAGGAAGAGAAGGGCTGACCTCAAAAAATGTCAGAATTATTACTAATGGCACCGTCTAAGCTTGGATAGGTGGGCAGCGGTGTTTTATCAATCTGCTTAAATGTGGACTGCAGAGTAGGGATGTGAAACAATCATGAGAAGCTATATACAGTTTGGAAGAGGCAAAATATGTGATGTGAAAGGTGTGGCTTCTTTTCAAATGCAGCCCACGTGGTGCGGTAGCAGCAGGTGCCCTAAGGAACGAGGACGGCATCTGGGCAGACCTAAAGGTTATCTTACCTTGCCCTCTTCTTCCTTGTGGACTCAGGTAGGGTCCATAGTTCCTCTGAGTTTCACCTTTCTCATTTGGAACATGAAACCATATTGCCCACCTCAGGGGCTGTTGAGAAGATCAATGAGTTGGTGTATGCAAAGTGCCAAGCTCCATAAATGTCAGTGTCTCTTTTCCTCTCCTGCTTCAAGTTTATTTTAATGTTACAAATATTTTACACTAACAGGTGATCAAGAACTAGATCCAAAGCCCCCTGTGAGTGACTGGACCTCACAGAGAAAGTCTGTAGTTCATGGGAGAGGTCTTGCTTCCTTCTGAGTAAGTTCCTAGTCAGATACTGGAGAGGTGTGGACAGGTACGTGGGATAGTCAGTACTTCTCCATGTTTTCTTCCCTGTGGATTTGAAGTCAGTAGTCTACAAGGTGATCAGGTAAATTTCTTTGTCTAATCCAGGGGTCCTCAAAGTTTTTAAGCAGGGGGCCAGTTCACTGTCCCTCAGACCGTTAGAGGGCCGGACTGCAGGCCCCAGGACGAGTTGGCTGCTAAGCAGGACAGGCAGCAGCAGCAAAAACACCTGGCGGGCCGGATAAATATCCTCAGTGGGCAACGTGTGGTCCATGGGCCATAGTTTGAGGATGCCTGGATGCAATGTATTCGGAGCCCAACTGCTTGACCTCGGGTTTAAGCAGTGATTAGGAGCAGTTGTCCAAGATGAGTTGGTGTTCTTGTGCATGATTTACAGCCAAGAGTCAGGCAGCCTCCTATCCGTAATCTAGATACTTCTACTGAGACAAATGTGCCTCTATGAGGACACTGGAGCTTCTGCAAGTGGCCAGCCTCTTTTCAGGACAGGTAGAAGGCCTTATGCTGAATACTTACACAAGGCCCTACCTGGGCAAGGTAAGTAGATTTGCTATGCATGACAACTAGTCTATTGGTAGTGGCTGCCTAGACAGCTGTGTGTAGAATGCCAAGTCCTCTTCTGGACTCAGTATAAACATGTGCCTTTGTTAGTGAGGACGGCTGCTGTGGGTACAGGGGAGGGGTCTGGGGATCCATACAAGAGTTGGAAACCTCCTTCTCTTGGAATTATCAGGGTTCTGCTTTAGTTCCATAAGGATACTGGTCATTATTCAAGGCATGGCTTTATCCATACATTGTGACATAACTGAGTAATTCCCTGAGCTGAGTGACAATATCATAAACCCAAAATCCAAAGACAATCCCAATTTCTGGTCAATGCAGCAAGAGTTCCCAAACCCACTAATAATTGTGAATGTCACTAGTGATACGCATATTGGAATATGACCTAGTTTCTCACAACCTGATTATGTGGGGGATGTGAGGGCTTTCCCAACATTATGTGAAGTCACTGAAAGCCAAGGCCAGCTCGAGTGCTTTCAGCACCATTTCCGGCAGCCTCTCACTGGTAGATGCCCGCCGGAATACAAGAGAAAACACACCACACCATTACTGAGAAGAAATCCCAGACTCTGAGATATATTTAGACTGTTTAAGCCAAAATCCCGCCTGTCTTCTACCCATCCGCCTGGGCTACTGCTCTTCTGCCAGGTGCATGTATTCCTGATCAGTCAAGTATATCCCAAGGAGAATTTAATGAAAGAAATCCACAGAAGGGCCCCACCTGCCCATCTGTTTTCTCTCCTCTTTGTCAAGAGAAGAAGCAAGAGCCCACATCTGTGCAGTGAGCACCAGGAGTTAAATAAACTCATTACCAAAACCAACACCTTCCCATTGGCTCCGAGCTTGCAGTATTAGCACAGGTGAGCTACAGTTTGCACTAACCAAGGATTGATGAGAACACAAGTCATCAGAATCATGAAGAAAAGAGAAAAGACTCTGTTATTATGGCCCTTCTGAGTATACACTAAGTCTACCAGACTTTTCTGATCATGATCCCACTGGGCTGTTACATAACTGAATAAGTGAAGTGACATTCTCATTCCTTTTCTCGTGACTCATCTAAAACTGTACAGTACTCGGCCACATGTGAAAACACCCACTTGATGCCCATGTTGGGTAGTAGGCAGCTGACTTCACCTTAGTAGGATCTTGGGACATAAAGGTCTGTGTCCTCTGCACAGTGTAGTTCTGTGTTGGAAGCATCCACCGTTCATCACCAGGCTCAGCTCTTTCTCTTTCATGTTTTCAATCTCAGAAAATACTTTTCCTTTGTTTGTCCAAATAAAATCTGACCAAAAGTCCTTTACTGGTTTTCTAGGGCTGCTGCCTCACAGTTGGAGGTTGGACGTGTGGGATCAAGGCAATGGCGGGGTTGATTTGTCTTGAAGGTGTCCTAGCTCCTGGTCCTGTGCCAGCCTTCTTTTGATAGGGACACCAATCACATTGGCCTAGGGCACACCCTAATGATCTCACTTTAATCCGATATTCTGCAATGCCCCTATTTCCTAATAAGGCCACATTCACAGGGACTGGGGGTGAGGACTTCCACATCTTTGGGGGAGATACATTTTGACCCATAACAAATCCCAATTGTAAAACATAGCAGTGAAGCTGCTTCCCTTTGGAGTGGGAAACACCCATTCCTTCCCCTTTGTCTCTCTTGGTTTTTTTCCAAACCATCCTGAGCTGCACAAAACACAGTTTTAAAAATTACTGCTCTGGCAAAACTGATAGGCGATGATCAGGCATTTTGGTAGTTGTCAGAGGTCTAGCAAGACATAATGCTTGCAGTTACTAACTTGGTATTGACCAAAGTTAATATGAATAAGGTTGCTTAAGCAACCTAGCCCTGGGACTGACTTTCACTGTAGAAGGCAGCTCCCATGTGCAAGCGTGGGGAGGCTGTCAAGCTCCCAGGGAGAGTTGTTATGAAACTCTCCCTAAAAATCATGATGGACTCTGACTGTATCATTTGGAAGAATGAGCTCTTTTCCATCAAACCCTCACCATCAACTTTCAAAGTGCTAGTGGCATTTTCTAGCCGGAGCCAAAGCTCCCATTAGCCATTAGCACAGAGCAGCAGAACCTCAAGGACATGAGCAAGTCAGCCAAGAACAGATTTATCTACTGGCCTCTTCTTTCCTTGAACTGCCAAGTCTAGTAACTTCCAAATTAGAGAGCCAGAAAGCCAGTCCCCAAACCCTTGCACATTAATTCCTGAAGGTTCCCAGCTACTCAACTGCCTGCTATGCACACACAATTTTCCTATTTTGCAGCCCCAGATACTTTATGTGTTGTTCTCCTTGGAGCAGAAAAAGCAGATAGGGTGCACCTGATAGCCCCTGGAGGGCACCCATTGCCAGGAAGGCCCCCACACCCCCAGCATCCCCTCCCACAGTCACAGCCTGTGTCTGATTGCTCTTCAGGTACATTGGTTTCTACCAAATTCCACATGGCAGTCCTGGGAAAACATCCTTGTTTGGTGACTACCAATGAGAAATCAGTATTCATGCAATTTAGAAGGAATATAGACCAGAAGGATTCTGCCAGAATTACAGCACACAATCACAAGTGGCTTTCCCAAACCCTGTATAATCCATCCCAATAACATCAGCAGATAAACTGAATGGCCCATAAATTCTAGTCTAATGGGATATATATGCTCCTATAAATCATGCAATAAAAGCCACAGAGCTTATGGGGAAAATAGGTCAGGGAAACAAAATCCCAAGACTTCATCAGCAACACATAAGAAAGCAGGAAGCTGTTAAAAATGGTACCACAGTTTTAAACGTATCAGGTGATATATATATATATCACCAAATAGGGCATTGTGCCCTGAGAAAGAGCTGCAGTTTGCCTGTGAAAGTGCACAGGAGAAGGCTGCGGCTTGGGAGTTGTTGTGAAGAGATAGAAGAAAAGCCCAAAATGTGATGGAGAAGTGTAGCTCCAGGTGTGGATGGGCATGGCTCATAATGGTGTGGTGAACTGAGGGAGCTGGCAGATTTTTGAGGTGCATACATGTGTGTGTTCTGTGCAATCACACATTCAGTCCAGCTTGGTGCCATTTTCTGTGTTCATCTCCTGCTTCTTAACAGTCTAAATTAGCAGTCCCCAACCTCTTTGGCACCAGAGACTGGTTTCATGGAAGACCATTTTTCCAGGGACCAAGGGGTGTAGGAAGAGATCATTTTGATATGAGTCTGCAAGCAATTGATTTTTATGGTGTCTGTGCAGTCAGACCACTCTGCTAGATGAGTTGTATTTGCAGCTGCTCCCCAGCGCTAACAACAGCCTCAGCTCCACCTAAGATCATCAGGCATTAGAGTCTCATAAGAAGCATGCAACCTAGATCCCCCGCATGCATGCAAGGGATCATGTTTACAGTAGGGTCTGTGCGCCTATGAGAATCTAGTGCCGCTGCTGATATGACAGGAAGAGAAGCTTAGACAGTGATGTGAGCGGTGGGAAGCAGCTGTAAACAAAGATGAAGCTTCGCTCATTCACCTGCCACTTGCCTCTTGCTATGTGACCCAGGCCATGGTCAGTGGGGTGAGGACTGCAGATCTAAGTCACGTGTAAGCAAACGTGAAATTTGCATTATGTTCAGATTGTTCCCTAATAGTTCCCTGAATGTTATGGTCAGATTATTCCAATCAATCATTCTGGGATAAATTCACATTTTGAAAGCAAACATTCTAGCCGAACTGATTACACTTGGACACATACCTTCAAAAATGTCTTCAAACACCAGAGACAGAAAAAAAATCAGAGCAGCTTTCTCAAGCACCCTCATCCTTTACCCTCAATGGCCCTCATCACATTAATCTTCAATTCTATCCTTACAGTTTTTCAGCTCCTACAGCTCTCTGCTCGATGCCCTTCTAAGGCCAGGGAGCAAACCCATCTGACCAACAGTAAACTCTAGGTCTTTGAGATTGAAAACTGGGTTTGGTTGTCCTCTTTGTACATGCATTTAAATAGCTGGCTACGAAGGTGGTAAAGGACAACTTCTTCAAAGTTTCAAGGGATTTCAAATATTGTTTGTCCCAGGCATACAGAATCCAGCTTCCCACATAACCTTGTGGTTCCCTTCACATTGTCTGTTTCTTCTTTTATGGTGCTGAATTGCATATGGAATGTCCCACTTGATATTTAAATCCATATAAGCAAGACAGAGAAAGCAGAGTATTTGGGACTTTAGGGAATGGCAGAGATTATCAGGTTATTCAGTGGGAGGGCTATATGTGTCCAGATACAATGCTGGCCACAGCGGTAGACCCAAAGGCCTCATGAAAGAATGAGAGCACAGCCTGGCATTGGGGAACCAGATGAGCTATAACAGGTCCCAGGGTAGGATTTATGGGGCTAATTTCATGTGTTCCTTGGGCTTCAGCTTTCTTGCTTCTTCATCGTCCTTTCCTTCCCTGGAGCAGAGCTAATACCCCAGCTTCTTCTTGGCTGGCCCTCTGTACTCTGCTGTGGTTCCCCACAGTGTATAGTTTACCTCTCTCCTTAGCCTCACCAAGAACCATTATAGGTCTCATTCCATCCACCATCATGTCATTGTCTTTGTCAAACTCCATTTTCACAAGTAATCTGCTGATAAAACCCTGTTCCTTTTACCTCACTAGAAACCCAAACCCCTTTCTCTTTTATTCCACCCCAAACTGCATCTGCTTTGATGGGCCAACACTAGGTCACAGACAAGGGCACTTATCTTGGCCATGATCCCACAAGGAGTTCTATGTTTCAGTATGCATCATTTGCAAAGTATTGTGAGAATTCCTAGTAGTATTTGAAAAGGATCAACTTAGTTACTTCCTTGTATAAGAAATGATATATACTCCAAATAGTATAGCTATAATACTATCTTGTAATTTCTGATTATATTAGGATATTAGCATATTTGTTGCAATTAACTATAGTTATATTTTATTAGTAGTTTGGAATTTGATTAATGTCTTATGGCTATGAACGATTTTAGGATAAAATCACGGGCAGGTTTGAGTCAGCAGCCTAATGTTCATACTCTAAAATAACTTTAAGTCTACAGCCATACCACCCTGTATGCCTGCAATCTCATCTAAAATAACTTGAAATGAATGAACTCATAAAGAAGGCAGATTCATCTCAGTGTGTATGAAGTAGCTGCATGGATGCTCCCTTCATTTATTCTTTAGTGTCCCCTGTGAAACAAATTGACTTTCGTGATACCCATATGGTGCATTTAGGGCTCCAATTGTTTCCTTGCATTATTAAGCTGTGCTTATCCTAACTAAATTTCTACATTCACCATGTTACATTTACAACAATCTGTTTGATCGGAAGTTTAGTTTGGCTATTGAGACTGATTGCCAAAAAGTGAATTTGCCATCAGGAATCCAATTACAAAAACAATTTTAATAAAACTAGACAGCTGCCCTCTCTGTATTTTAAGGCAGTAAAAATATGATTTAGCTTCTCATTTACAAGGCAGATCCAATGCATCACGTATAATATAGCTATCGAGTGGAAGAACTCGCCCACGTAGGTGGCAGGGTGTGAAGCAGTCTGCAGTTCTAAAACTTTTTTAAAAAGATATGGAATCAGTGAATGGGATCATAGTAATGTCACATAGGAGATCATGATTCTTTGTAGGGAAACAAAGTAAAAATTAAAATACTTTAAAATTAAAGAGATTAATGAAAACTGGCTTATTTAAAAGATCAGATATATTAAAAACCTGAAATAAAGGGTGCAAGTGAAAAGTAATTTATGACATTTGCAAGGCAAAAGAAGGTAAATATTTAACATGTATTATAGTCCGTGAGTTTTCCTGCCTTTATACAAAAGAGTGCTGAAAATAAGGAAAAATCCTTAGTTCTAATAAAAAAAAAATACATTTGAGAGTTTTTAAAGGTCACTGAAATTCCTTTTGGAATTGGAGAAAATAATATTGAATGATTTATAGCTTTTAGGCGAGATAGGATACAAGTCAATGACCTGAAGAAATGGAAAGAATTAAAACTCAAGAAAGAACACAGAGACTGAAAAAAAATAAGACCATTCCATGGAGAAGTTAGGTAGTACAAGTGCAGCTTTGGGGCTCAGATCAGGAAGAAAGACTGTAGTTGGTTTTCAGGTTATCTTTTCATAAAGACTAAAAGGAGCTTCAAAATAGTTTTCTTCTCCATCCTGCAGTGGAGAAGTGATAAAACGCAGGTTTAAGCCTGTGTGTGTGTGTGTGTGTGCACGTGTATGCGTACATGTGGGTATGTACATGTACGTGCGTGCACATATGTGCCTCTGCATACGTGGGCTCATTTACATATTTAAACAAAGACTCCAGACACGACAATCCTCCATGTCATATATCTCAGACATTATGAAAGGGGTAAAGAAAAACTAAGTACCAGGCCTTTATTCTTTGTATTCACACCTCAGTGGTTAAAAACAAGATTTTTAGTGTCACACACGTCTCGGCTCACATACTGATGTGCCACTTCCACACTGTCACCTCAGGCAGCTTAGTCCTCTCATGGCTCAATTTCTTTTTTATGAAATGATAAGAATAGTAACTTTTTCATAAGATTGTTTTAAGGATTGAATGAAATAGGCTTTAAGGCCCGAGACATGGTGCCTAGTACAAAGTTACAATCAATGGACGGTAGTCACTGTAATCATTATTTTTATTGGTAAGTATACCAGGAATTAAATCAAGATAATTAATTATTAATTAAATAATAATTATTAAATAATTAATTATTTTTATTTAATTCCTGGTATATTTATCAATATAATAATAAAGTTTAGCCAGAAAGTCCAGCCAGGAAATGGGAGGAAGGAGGGGAGAACAGAACATTAGCTGCCCGACGTCTGTGCTAACTTAGGGACTTAGGCAATGGACAGCTGCAGTCTCCTTAGTGTAGCCTGGACAGCCCTGCCTGCCCTTTTCTCAGCAAGTCACACAGTCAACTCCGAAAAGAAACTCTTCCAGGATAGAAGTAGTGAGATTCCACACTAAATTTCACACTAAAGTGCACTGCCCAGTTGCAGGAAATCTTACTTGATGATGATTGAATTACCTACTGTTTGATTTAGATATTGAAAGGAGCACATTCCATAGGTTTCATTACTACCATTTAATAGCAATCTAAAAACACAGCATAAAAAGCTTCTCTTTGAATGATCCATGTCCCAGAATGAAATAGGTCACTTGGTTGTACATGAATTTGTATATTTACACTGAAAATATATACAGACATTCCCCAACAGGTGCTCAGAGAAAGGGTGGACATCCCTCTGTGGAAGGACAGGTGGCTGTAAAACGTATCAGGAGATCAGTAGCCAAATCTTTAAACTGACAGGAAACCTTGTCGCAATTCCCATGTCATTCCGCGAAGAATATACTGCATCTGACTACAACAGATTGAAAGACCAGAGTGTCTGGAGTTTGAAAAACATCTTTAAAGGAAAAGGAAGAGAAGTATGACTGGTGGAAAAAGAAGCAGATGTTCTTACTAGAATAAAAACCCAAATTATGAATACTTGAGCTTTGCAACAGCTTTAAATAACCCTCTGCGGTGCAGCATGAGAACTTGAAACACTAATGAAAGCAAAAATTATATTATCATACCAATGATAAAGTTATTTTTCCCATTTCCTTTTCCTTTCTTCTTGATTCGTTTTCTTCCCCCCCCCCACCCCCACCCCATGACCTGGTATTCACTTTCCATGACAAGCTGGGACTATCCTAGCAAAGGGAAATGAACCAAAAAGACATGTGCCTGAGTAATTCGGGAAGAAACAATTCACACCTGAGGTATCAAGAAGTTTTAATAGAAGGGAATTTTTGCCTGGATTAACCCAACCTGGTGTGGCTTCAGACATAGAATACTGATGACAACACAGTGTCCCGGCTCTGACCTGTGTTTTGTGTAAACGCTCGTCTTATCACGTTCGTCAATCTTACTTTTGAATGCCATTACTCAACCCTCTTATTCCAAAAATTTCAGAAAGGGAAAATTGCTTACATATAACATTTATAAACCCCAATAAGCTCAGTTTCTAAATATTTGTGTGTCAACTAAAAGACTGTCCCAGGTGCTCTGCATCATGATAGCATATAGCATTTCCATAACCGACTAATAGACTTCAAGGGAAGGATATACACGTGGCTTTCTCTCCAGTCTGTATTCAGACCTTTTCCTGGCAAGGAAGGAAAGGAGAAATTTTGAAGCATTGTATCTTTTCTCCTTGCCCCTATAGTTTTCTTCTGACAACAGCCTCTATTGATGGGAACCAAGCATGTGAAAGAATTGAATACAGCGAGAAAATTGTACCCCTGATAATGGAATCCAGGCAGAATGGGAGAGTGGCCTGTGCCTTTGTCTGCAAGTCCTCTGAAATGACCTTGGCTAAAAATACCGTGGAAAAGAGATGTCGATTCTGAAGAGAAGACATCAGTAAATTTCTATAAAAATATCTTTAAGATGAAATATTGGCCAAAAAATAGTTGTTGGTGGTATTTTTACAATAGACAAATTAATTTCAAGGAAAGATTAGTGATAGCTTACCTGAGAAATAAACTCGATAGACTCCCTCTGGGGTAGTGAAATCAAACAGAGCAGAATTCCTTGAACTTAAAAGGTATAAAAGGAAGAATAGAAAAAGTAGGCTGAGACAACAAGATTAGGAAACAACACAAAATTTAAATAGGATGTTTAAAAGAAGTAGATATTCATTTGAGGTTATAAAGAATGGAAGTAGCAATATGAAGCCATCTACTCTTACTGTTTAGTTCTGGAAAAGTGGGTTAGAGGAATGGTTTATTTTTAGATTTGTCTTCTTTAACCCAACAAAAGTCACACTGGGAAAAATAAAGTCAGAGTCTGATTTTTTTCCAGCTTTATTGAGGTAAAATTTATAAATAATAATTAGGTATACTCAAAGTGTACAATGTGATACTTCAATATACATACACACTGTGAAATGATGGCCACAGTCAAGCTAATCACAGTTATCACTGTGTGTGTGATGGGCACACTGAAGATCTATTCCTTAGCAAATTTCAAGCATTCCCCATTAGGGATAGTCTCAATGCTGTCTGTTAGATCTCCTGAACTTGTTCATCTTAGAACTGCAAGTCTGTGCCCTTTGCCAACATCTCTCTGTTTCCCCCACTTCCTCCCACAGTCTCTTTCTTTGCAGTTTTTGGCCAAGGCTGGGTTTGAACCCACCACCTCCCACATATGAGGTTGGGGCCCTACTCCTTTGAGCTATAGGAGCCACCCCTCCCACAGTCTCTAGTAACCATCCTTCCACTCTCTGTTTCTGTAAGTTTGGCTTTTTTAGACTCATGTACTAAGTGATATCATGCGGTGTTGGTCTTTCTGTGTCTGGTTTGTATCACTTGACGTAATGTCCTCCAGGTTTACCCCTGTCATCTCCAGTGGCAGGTTTTCTTCTCTGTTAAGGCTGAATAGTAGTATTCCATTGTGTGTAAGCACCACATTTCCGTTGCCCGCTCATTCGTTCACGGGCACTCACATTGTTTCCATATCTCTGCTACTGTGAATAATTCTGGGATGAACAGGGAGGTGCAGATTGTCTTTCCTTTTGGTTCTTTTTTTTTTTCTTTTGTTTTCCTCCATGCAAATTTTCATATCTTCAGTAAGTTACCATTCTTACCCATTTTCTTGTGGAAGATAACAAGGAACAGAGGTATTTCTCCATCTAGGATACCTTAGTTGTGTTTTATCCAGGAGACAAATTAATATAGAAGAGAAATTGATAATATTCAACTTTAGAAAAATATAAATAGAATCATGTAGGGACATGAAACACAGTCATGCATTTCATAACAACATTTTAGTTGATGACAAACCACCTACACAATGGTGGTCCTCTGAGTTATAACACTGTATTTTTACTATCTCTTTTCTATATTGGATAAGTTTAGATACACAATTACCACTGTGTTACAGCTGCCCACAGTATTCAGTGCAGTAACATGCCACACAGGTTTGCAGCCTGGGAGCGAAAGGCTGTACCATATAGCCTGGGTGTGTTGTGGGCTGTAGCATCAAGGTTTGTGTTAGTGAGCTCACTCTTTGATGTTTGCACAATGACAAAATCACCTAATGATGCACTTCTCAGGACGTATGCCCATTGTTAGGCATTGTATGACTGTAGAGCAAATTTGTACCTGCAAACACTGGACTGAGAAATCTGTAAGTGAGTTGTAGGACAAGGGATTTGCTGAAGTCTTTGGAGGACTTAGGGTTTACATCGGTTATAGCCAAGTATCCTAAACCTCTGACAGGCAGGGAGACCCAGAGTTCGTCTGAGGTATCCAAAGTGCATGCATAACAGCTGGGATCTCCTCACAGCCGTAGAGCTGAAAGTGCAAACACGGGAGCATCCACGTAGATACTCACTGCTCCAAACATTCAGAACTAGACCTGACTGTGACTTCTGAGCGTCACAGTGCCAGTGTGTGTTTTTGGTTTTGTTTTTGAATGGTTAAAAAGTCATAACCTGCTAAGTCTCAATGTGGGCATAGTGCGTGTTTCTCAAAGGGCAAGTAGTCAATAGTGTGAGTTCATGTATGCTCCCTCTTTGGAGAGAGTGACAAGTGAACTGTCCTGACACTAAGGGGCCAGTTAGGACTAGCCAAACTGAAAGTAACAGGCAAGCCTTTCTCCACGCGGTAGTGTAACCACAAGGCCAGCACTGCTCCCCTGGTCTGCCCTGTCTGCATGGTTTACTGCCAAGGGAGCTCCTCATGCAAGGCTCCTGTTGTTCTGTGGAGCTGAGGAGGAAGAAGACATTTCACAATTGAGAAGACAAAGCATTTAGGTGACAAATACAATTATGATAGGAACAGAACCTCACACATCAATATTAATTTGAATGTAAATGGGTTAAATGCCCCCATTTAAAAGATATAGATTGGTGGAATGGATAAAAATAAAAAACAGAATCCAAGCATCTACTGCCTTCAAGATGCTCATTTAATCTGGAAAAATGTTTATAGACTCAAAGCAAATGAGTAAAAAAAATGAAGCACAAAAGAAAATAGAGAGAGAGCAGGACCAGCTATACTTACTGTTAAATACAAATAAAATAGACTTCAATTCAACAAAAGTGAAAATAAAAAGACCAGAAAGGCCATTATCAGCATATGGAAAATTTTTCCAAAATAGACCATATTCTAGGCCATGAAACAAGTCTCAATAAATTTAAAAAAAAAACTAAAATCTTACCAAGTCTCTTCTTAGACCACAGTGGAATAAAAGTAGAAATTAGTTCCCAGAGGAAATCTCAAAAATACAAACACATGGAAATTAAACAACTACTCTTGAATGATCTTTGGGTCAGTAATAAAATCAAGATGAAAATGTCAAAACTTATCTGAATGAATGATAATGGTGATATAACTTATCAAAATCTCTGGGATACAGTAAAAGCAATGCTAACATGAATTTAATAGCACTAAACGTATTAGTTTGCAATCCCACCAGCAGTGCAGAAGTGTTCCCTTTTCTCCACAACCCCGCCAGCATCTGTGATTTTGGAATTTTGTGATATGGGCTAATCTTACTGGTGTTAGATGATATCTCAGAGAAATGCACTTTTTATTCTTTACTAAATGCCTACATCAAAAAACCCCAGAAAGATCACAAAGTAATGACCTAACATCATCATTCCTCAAGGAACTAAAAAACAACAACAACAACAAAAGAACCAAAGCAAACTCAAAGCTACCAGAAGGAAACAAATAACAGAGGTCAGACAAGAACTAAATGAAATTGAAGTAAAAAACAATAAGAAAACAATAAAAAGGATCAATGAAATGAAACCTAGGTTCTTTGAAAAGATAACAAAATTGATAGACCACTAGCTCGAATAAAGAAAAGAAGAGAGAGAATTCAAGTAAGCGCAATCAAAAATAGAAGTGGAGACATTGCAAGTTATACCATAGAAATACAATAGATAATTATAGACTACTATGAATGCTCTATGTACACAAACTAGAAAATGTAGTATAAATGGATAAATTCCTAGAAACATGCAACTTTCAAAGCTTGAATATAGAAGTAACAGAAATCCTGAACAGATCTATAACAAGCACTGAAATTGAATCAGTAATGGGAAAAATTTCCTACTAAAAATAGCCCAGGACCAGAGAGATTCACAGCCAAATTTTACCAGATGTTCAAAGAGCTGGTACCAATCCTACTGAAACTGTTCCAAAATATCAAGAAAGAGGAAATCCTCCCTAACTCATTCTGTGAAGTCGGTATCACCCTGATATTCAAGCCAGGAAAAGTTGATAAACATAGATTCAAAACTCCTCAACAAAATACCAGCAAACTGAATTGAAGAACACATCAAAAAGATAGTACACCACACTCAGAACATAAGGATGGTTCAACATGTGCAAGTCAATAAATGTGATTCACCACATAAACAAAATTAAGGACAAAAACCATATGATCATTTCAATACATGCAAACAAACACATGATAAAATCCAGACATGATAAAGTTCATGATAAAACTCCTTAAACATCTCAGAATAAAAATAACATACCTCAAAATAATAAAAACCATGTATTACATACCCACAGCTAACTTCACACTGAATGAGGAAAAGCTGAAAGCATTCCCCCTAAGAAGTGGAAGCAAGACAAGGCTGCCCACTGTCACCACGTCTGTACAACATAGTACTAAAATTCCTAGCCAGGGCAGTCAGCAAGAGAAAAAAATGAAGAGTGTCTAAATGTGTAAAGAAAGAGGAAAACAAATTATCTCAGTTTGCTGACGATATTAACATCAAGGATAATTTCACATGATATAAAAGTCTAGGTTGGGGATTTTTTTCCTACCTCTCAACATTTTAAATATTTCACTCCACTCTCTTCTTGTTTGTATGGTCTCTGAGGACAAGTCAGTTGTAATTCTTATCTTTTTTCCTGGATAAGTAAAGTGATTTTCTCCTCCTCTGTCTTTTTTCAGAATTTTTTCTTTATCTTTGGCTTTCTGCTGCTTGAATATAATAGGCCCAGCTATATGGGGAGGCAGGGTGTCATTTATCCTGCCTACTGTTCTTTGAGCTTCTTGTACCATTAATTGACATCTAATATTAATTTGAGAAAACTTTTCAGCCATTATTGATTGAAGAGTCTCTTCTGTTTCTTTCTCTCTTTCTTCATCTTCTATGTTACATCTTCTGTAGTTGTCCCATAGCTGTTGGATAATCTGTTCTGTACTTTTCAGTATTTTTTTCTCTTTGCTTTTTCATTGTGGAAGTTTCTATTTATATATTCCCAAGCTTAGAGATTTATTTCTCAGCTATATCTAGTCCATCAGTAATAAGTCCATCAGAAATATTCTTTTTTTTTACGATGTTTTTGATTTCTAGCCCTTGTTATTCTTTTTTTTTTTCACTCCAATTTTATTTTTTTATTAAATCATAGCTGTGTACATTAATACTGTCATGGGGTACAGTGTGCTGTTTTTATATACAATTTGAAATATTTTCACCAAACTGGTTAACATAGCCTTCATGTCATTTTCTTAGTTATTGTGTTAAGACATTTATATTCTACATTTAGAAAGATTCACATG
>NW_003852650.1:724084-746608 GCF_000181295.1 Otolemur garnettii | reverse complement strand
GCTTTCCTATGAAAGCTATAAATTAGTTTCATAGTAGGGCTGAGTACATTGGATACTTTTTCTTCCATTCTTGAGATACTTTGCTAAGAAGAATATTTTCTAGCTCCATCCATGTAAACATGAAGGAGATAAAGTCTCCATCTTTCTTTATGGCTGCATAGTATTCCATGGTGTACATATACCACAATTTATTAATCCATTCATGGGCTTCTTCCATGACCTAGCAATTATGAATTTGGCTGCAATAAACATTCTGGTACAAGTATCTTTGTTGTAGTGTGATTTTTGGTCTTCTGGATATATACCTAGTAGAGGAATTATAGGATCAAATGGCAGGTCTATTTTTAGTTCTCTAAGTGTTCTCCAGATATCTTTCCAAAAGGAATGTATTAGCTTGCAATCCCACCAGCAGTGCAGAAGTGTTCCCTTTTCTCCACAACCACGCCAGCATCTGTGATTTGGGGATTTTATGACATGGGCTAATCCTACTGGTGTTAGATGATATCTCAGAGAAATGCACTTGTTATTCTTTACTAAAATTTCCATCTCTGCTTCCATTGTCCATCTGCTTTTGCATGATGTATGCTTTATCCATTAGAATCCTTAGCATATTAATCATAGTTGTTATAAATTCACAACATTTCTGTCATTTCTGAGTCTGGTTCTGATACTTGCTCTGTCTCTCCAAGCTGTGTTTTTTACTTTTAGTATGCCTTATAATTATTTTTTGATAGTTGCATGTAATGGACTGGAGAAGGAACCGCGGTATATATGCCCTTTGTAATGTGGTAGTAAGGTATGGAAGCAGATAAAGTGTTTTTTAGCTTTGTGATCCAGTCTTGCTTTGTGAACCTCTGAACAGTGAACTTCTTGAGTACTCCTCAGTTTTTCCCTCCCTCCATTAGATTGTGAACAGAATTGTGAGAGCATGCTGGAGTTGGGCGTTTCCCTTCCCCTAAGTCATTAGACTCTGATAAAATCCCAGTAAAATAAGCAGGGCTTTTTCAGAATGGAATGCTCTG
The DNA here is from genome assembly GCF_000181295.1 of Otolemur garnettii. Classification (NCBI taxonomy): domain Eukaryota; kingdom Metazoa; phylum Chordata; class Mammalia; order Primates; family Galagidae; genus Otolemur; species Otolemur garnettii. The sequence continues at coordinate 745,586 of NW_003852650.1, read as the reverse complement.
GCAATTGAAAATTGATAATAAACTAGTAAGTTAATATTTCATTTAGAAATGCCAAGTGCAAATTTCAGAGAAGACTGAGGTAAGCTCATGAAACCTTCATGGCAGAACACTTGGAATTGACTTTGAGCAATGGCCAGAATTCAGAGAGAAGAACATGGTGAGCAAAGATCTGGTGCTGGGATGAGTGTGCCCTAAATTTTAGTTAGGTTTGGGTTTGGAAAGAAAGAAAATTTATCTTATTAATATTTATAGTTTGGTCCAGGCGTAGTGGCTCATGCCTATAATCTCACCATTTTAGGAACAGGAAGATAGTTTGAGGCCAGGAGTTTAAAACCAGATGGGCAACATAGCCAGACCCTATCTGGGTGTGGTGACATGAGCCTACACCCTAAGCTACCTGAGAGGCTGAGGTGTGACAATTGCTTACACCCAAGAGTTGGAGGCTACAGATCACGCCATTGCACTGCAAGACACACACAAGCGCATACACACACATTTCTGGTTTCATGTTGAGAAATCACAGTGGAGTGACATAATAAAAACTAAAGTTTCTTTCAACAAGATTTTGGATGGTTTTAAGACGGAGAAAATACATTTCTCAAAACTAGTGTTTACCTCCCCAATTAAAGTGTGGTGGGTAGAAAAGGATATATTTATATAAGGATATATATATATATATATGGATAATTTATTTTAAACACGTTCTTCCATTGAATAGGTCTTCAGATTTGCTGACAGTTCTAGCTATTGGAATCCACATTTCCCTTTTGGAATCAGTTGATCTAAAGCAGCACTAAAATGTTTTGATAGACACCTTGGAAAGGCAACAGGCCAACATTTACCGAAGTTTTTAAAAGACTGTACTGCAAAGGGAGTTACTAAAACATCTTTATGCTCTGACATCAAAAAAGTATACTCATTACCAAATATAGACCTTTAGAAAGTAAGTGTTGATACCTCTGTGTTTGTTTCCATTAGAAATATCATTCCAGATTAGTCAGTTGACTTTCCTTCTGATCTAACTAGAGCACCACGAGGTGGCCACACCATCAGTGTGAACCTACCTACAGAGTCACCAATAAGAGAGACAGGATTAGGAGCCCCTCCGGGCAGGCTGGTGGTGTGCCCAGAAGAGAAGTGGTGACCACCTTGTCTGGGTGTGGTGTGTGTTGTTCACGCCACTCCTCTCATCACCAAACAGTCCTTCCCCACTCACTAACTACTGTGTCATTTACCAAACTTGATTCCTTTATAATTGTTAGAGTCCTTGATCCCTTTGATGTTTTATCCTTTGAAAACTAACAGATGGCTGTGATTTTGCTCTTTAATACTGATGATGCATCTGAGAATATCTGAAAGGGAGCGACACAGGACACTACCGTGAGGCAGGGCCCAACATCACTGGGGACAAAGAGAGCCAGCTTGATATCACTGTTCACTCCTCAAAACCTATTCCAAGTGAGCTGTTTGAGCAGAGACAAAATTCCTTTTTTTATTTACCAATTCACATGGTAATTTTGCTATTCCTGAGATGTAGATATGAAAAAAAAAATCCTTCCAAAGACACTTGATGTGGTTTCAGCCTTAAGAATGTGAATTCCTCCCTCTCTCTCACCTTCTCTTTCTCTTCATCCCACTCTTCTTCCCCTTCATCCTCATCCTCTTGTCCCCTTTGTCTCTTTCATCTTTACACAATAAATCCTAGTTGGATAAAATGAGTGGAGAAGGGATGTCTGGAAACTCCCTGCTGAAAATCCTAAGTCCAGCAGGAAAAGGAATGAGGCTTCAATTCCTATTGGTAGGATTAGAGCTGGTAGCAGTAGCAAAAATAACAAAACCAGGGCTGAGGACTGTGTGGGAGACAGAGGGAGAGTCGGGAGGCTCTGGGCTCATTGTAGAAAGGATTAAATGTGTATTAATAGTTCTCTGTCAGTCAGCCTTTTAATTTTCTGAGTAGAAACATCTGTAGACATCTGAAAGATCTGAGTAGCATCTTTCAGAATTAAAAAACAAAAAAGCATGTAGAAAAAGGGAAGGAAGCCGGTACTGTAGGTAACATAATTTCATAGTCAGAGTTTGGCATAGGTTAACATTTCAAATGACACCTGCAAGATCTCCTTCTAAATCTTCTTCCACAGCAGCCTTAGAAAGTTATTCTATTAACTTTGCTTCACGTTAGCACCCTCAGGGGCCGGAAGGAAGGCAGACATTTCTTAAACTATCATCATATTAACTGATGTGAGGAAATGTTTCTTGATCTAATGAAGTGTGAAGATTTATCCTTATACTTTCCAGGCTATGGTTATCAGCCCCCTAGTGAAGTGTACAAACCAGATGTTTGAAAATATGGCTACAAATATATTTCCAAAAAGTAAAGTCAATTACTTAATCCAAACAATAACAAATTCAGAAAAAAAATGAAGAGAAGGAAATTTTAAATATAAATATTAGGAGGAAAAGGTACTGTCATGTCAAAAATTACTTTTTTAAATCGCTTTTAATTTTGTAAATGTTATTTAGGTAATTATTTATTCACATAATCTTCTGGTAACTTCTCACAGATAAATAAAAGATAATACTATGTGTCCCTCTGGGAATCTGTCATTAATTTAGAAAGGCCAGGCATGCAGGAATTAAAAAATGGCAATGAGATTTGTTAAGTACTGATAACTAACAATGTAGTCATTTCCTGTCCTAAAAAATAAAGGAATGGGGGGGATCCTGTTACTCAATAGGCTCCATTCAATCTTAAAATTATATATTAGTATTAAAAATAGTGCAATCACTTCACATAGCTATAGACAATCCATAGCTCTGTGTGCAGAGAGCACATGGTTCTAAATGTTACTGAAACAGCAGACTTTTTCATCAGACAAATGCAGATCCCTACAAATTTTTGCACAAAAGTCTGTGTTTAGGACAGCTTGCTTGCCTCACCTCCCACCTGGGCTTTTATGCCCCAACTGTAGGGCTCTCCTTTGCCCAGAGGATAAAAGGAAAGACTCCAATGGCTCAGAGGCCAAGCAATAGAGTCTGATGACTCCAGAGAACTCCAGACTCTTGGCTTTAAGAGCAGCAGCTATTCAGTTTGGGCTGTTGACAAGTAGAATTTAGCTCCAATTTTTTCTGGAATTTTTTAGGAGAAACTAGAAATCTGATTTTTTTGTCTGAAATTGTTCAAAATGACCTTCCAAAATAATATTTTATTTTTGGCAACCATCTTAATATTTTAAGTCAATGGCATATGAACCAGATGAAAGCTATCTGTGGGCTACAGGCTGTGAACTGGATGCAGACAGAGGGCACGGGTTCTTGACATTTGCTCCCATGAGTCAGTGTGAGCTAGAGAACTCAGGTGAAGCCCATGATGTCCAGGGCGGGATGTGAGCTGCTCCCTGAGTGGTGTCCACATGCCTGATACACACTCAGACACCACTGGGCAGGCAGAAAGGGAGGCTGCTAGACAGAGCCTAGAAAGGCCCAGAACGAAGGATTGGAATGATGGGAAAATATGAAATGTTTGAGCAACAGAGGAGAGGTATTTCCTAGCTAAAGGAGACAGAAAATAGATTTTGCTATAAAACAGAGCCTTGAAAGGCAAGTGAAGATGTTTGTGTAAGCAGCAGATTCTTGAATAATCTTAATCATGCATTTTGATCATACACAAAGATTTGTGCCTCCCAGGATATCTGCCATTAAAATACCCATACTAGTGAAAACTCAGGATCTTAATGAAATAGATTAACTGAATTATATCAAGACCCAACAAACAATGACACTTTCAAAACACATTTCTTCCTCAGCTAGTTGTTTTCTTATTATCTGTCATAAATATGAATTCAAAATCTTATAGAGCTGATTACGGTGGCAGAAACGCTGGAGTTGTGATTATTTGTATAGTGATCATGATGTTAAATTCCCCAGCAGGCAGGATACAAAATCAGAGATGAGCTGAATGTCAATAATGCTTACTAATATCCACGCATGTGTAGATATCTAACTAAGTTCATATACTGCAGCTAGGTTCACTTTCATCTTTAATATTGCTCAAAGGATGTAAAAATAGGAAAATTCAAAAGTATCTTTTCTTGAACACTCAGAAGAACTCAAGGTTTTCACATTACTACTGTTTCCTTCCCTCTGCTTCTTTTGTGTTTTGTTGTTAGTGTTTATCATTATTATGTTTGTAGCTGTTATGTCCTAGGATTAAAAACTCTGACGATAACAGAAGGGCATACTAAAAAATTTAAATTTTTCTCCCAACCTTTAAACCAGAGTATATCAGTTTCCCACTCTGAGGCAAGAGCTGATATCACTCTGTAGATAAACTTCCAAAAGTATTATGTACATATAGTATCAGTTAGTCATTGAATTTACCATTTAAAAGAAAGCCCAAATAACAGTTATTTAGAAAGTAGAGGGGTTTTTGTGTTTGGCAGGGGGAGGGGTGTTGTTTGGTTTGGTTTTGAGGCAGAGTCTCACTTTGTCCCCTGGATAGAGTGTTGTGGCATCATAGCTCACAACAACCTCAAACTCTTGGGCTCATGTCTCAGCCTCTAGAGAACCAGAGACTACAGGCACCCATCACAATGCCCAGCTAGTTTTCTGTTTTCAGTAGAGACGAGGTTTCATTCTTGCTCAGGCTGGTCTTGAACTACTGAGCTCAGTCTATCCACCCTCTTTTGCCTCCCAGAGTGCTAGAATTACAGGCATGAGCTACCAGGCCTGGTCTAGAAAGTAGAGTTTTGTTTTTCCCTCACAGGAGAGGGGTTTAGAGGCAGGACAGCAGGCCTGTAATGGTCAGAGACTTGGGCACTATTGATCTTTCTTCTTCATCATTCTCAGGATGTAGTTTCCATCCTCACAATCACCTCATGAATACAATAGGTTTGCTAGAGTGAAATTTGTCACAACAACATTCCAGGAAGGAAGAAGGAAGAACAAAAGACTATGACTCGGGTAGCACCCGTAGCTCACTGAGTACACCAAGACTGGTGGGTTTGAACCTGGCCTGGGCCAACTAAACAATAATGATAACTACAAAAAAAAAAAAAAAAAGCCAAGCATCGTGGTGGGTGCCTGCAATCCCAGCTACTTGGTAGGCTGAGGCAAGAGAATCCGTAGAGTTTGAGGTTGCTGTGAGCTGTGATGCCAGAGCACTCTACCCAGGGTGACAACTTAAGACCCTGTCTCAAAAAAAAAAGACAAGGACTCCCAGCAGTCAGCATTCTTTAAAGCTCTTTCCTGAAAGTCCCATTTCACATTGAATTGTTTTCCCCCTGTCTGAGTCAACAGACTTTAACTGGACACTTTGCAGCTCCCAAACAAGCAATTCTTTCTGGAGTAAATAGAGGAAGAATGCATATTGAATAGGCAACTAGCAACCTACAACACGCAAGCCTGTACATGTATGTGTTCCCTTCCCTCACATTGTCAAACAACCTTGGCATACTGTGTATACTCAGCCCCACTGCTTGTGACTCTATCCTGCACTTTTATTAGATTTCAACAGCACAAAAACCAAAGAACCAAAGCTGGGCAGACAGGCTTTGCCTCAGTTCAGCTGCTCATAATAAATAATCATCTACAAACCAGCAACATCAGTGTCACCTGAGACCTTGCCAGGCATGTAGACTCCCAGGCCCTACCTCAAATCTATTGCATCAGAATTTGCAGTTTAACAGGATCCTGGGCAGGGTGGATGAGCCTCTCAGTTTGAAAAACAGTGCATACTCTCAGCCCTTCCAGGGTCCCAGATTTGTGACAGCCAACCCTGGTAATACACTACACGTCCTCTCCCAACCAGCCCTTAGAATCTGGGAATAATTCCTTGTCTAAAGCTGGGTATCTATGAGTGAGCACCGCACTGTATACTTAATAATAAACACATATTTCTGGGGCGGTGCCTGTGGCTCAAAGGAATAGGTCACAGGCCCCATATGCCGGAGGTGGCAGGTTCAAACCCAGCCCTGGCCCAAAACTGCAAAATAATAATAATAATATACCATTGTGCCAGTAGTCAGAAATCTTTGGTCCTTTTTCACTAATTTTTTGGGCTGGGGTCCTTTCCCCATCCCCATGCCATCTCTCCCAAACTGGAAGGAAAGTAGCTTTGAACCCCGGCTGCCGCTCTCCCTGGTTTCTATCTCTCCTTTCCTGATGGACTAGTCTTTGCTTCCAGTTTCTTTGACTCTTCTCAAATGGGCCACACTGGTTTTTAATCCTTAAAACCAACAACTCTGAGAATTTAGCCCTACCCTGAAGCATGGATCCTGGATGCTTTTTTGTTTACTTGAGTCGGGACAACCTTGTTGTCCCAGCCAGTTTGGGACAAAACTGTGATAACAGAAGACATAGACCGGGTGCTTTAAACAATGGAAATTGATTCCTGCAGTTCTGGAAACTGGTAAGTCCAAGATCAGGGTGTAGTGCAGTTGAGTTCTGGTGAGAGCTGTTCCCCTGGCTCCCAGGTGGCTGCCCTCTCACTATATCCTTGCACAATACGGAAGAGAGAGAAAGAGGGAGGCTTTCTCCTGTCTCTTTCTGTATGGGAGCTAATCCCATCCTGAGGACTCTACCCATGACCTAATTGCCTCCCCAAGGCCTTACCTTCTAAACTGTCATTCTGGGGATCAGAATTTCAACATGTCAATTCTGGAGGAACACAAACTTCTAGTCAGTAGTACTTGGCTACTGGCCATGGTCAGGATCACAGATGACTTTGATATCCTCTTAAAGCAGTGGTTCTAAACCTTCCTAATTCTGTGACCCTTTAATACAGTTCCTCATGTTGTAAAAACATAAAATTATTTCCGTTGCTACTTTATAACTGTAATTTTGCTACTGTTATGAATCGTAATGTAAATATCTGGTATGCAGGATGTATTTTCATTGTTACAAAGGGGTTATGACCCACAGGTTGAGAACCCCTGTCTTAAAGGGTATTTTAGAGTCGGTCCTGCCTCTCCAGACTTCAAGCAGTTTTTTCCCGCCCTAAGTTTATGCCAAGCATGTGTTGCCCTGGACTGTTCTCTTTTACCCAAGGAGAAATCAGCCTAATGCGCACCCAGCACTACACTGTTAAATCAAAGAGCAACATGTTGCTTTGTCCCATTACTCTTCGTGTCCACTGTTAGCACAGCAAGAATTGCTTCTAGGTGCTGGGGCCAGGCTGAGACGCAGGGTTCAGTGGCCTCAGCTGGGATGGAGATGTGAAAGTGTGGCAGAACCTGACCGTGGCAGGCTATTTGGAGCCCAGTGTCCATGCTCTGTGAATTCGGACGGATAAAACGGCCATTAGATTTGACAAAATGTAGGCTGTTAACCTTTAAGAGTGCAAACTCAGCAGAAAAGCAGGGCCAGAAGCCAGACTGCCATAAAGTAAGGACAGAATGAAAAGCCGAGGAAAGGAGGCAGCTGATAACATTTATTTCAGGCATTTCTGGGTGGAAGGAAGAAGCTACGAGATATAACAGAATTAAGTGACATTTCGTAAGATAAGGGAGAACTAAACATTTTCGAAGGCAGAAGGAAAAGTCTGTGCAAACAAGATATTGGAGACAAACACGAAAGAACAACAGAAAGATCTTTGAGAATCAAGATAAAGAAAAAACACTAAAGAGAGTTTGTCTTTAAAGAGAAGGGACTTCTTGTCTTCAGAAAGAGGGAAGGAATGAATGGAAAAGCATTGGCCCTGTGGCTCACGGCGGCAATCCCAGGGCTTGGGAAGGCTGGGGTGGAAGGACTAACTTGAGTCCTTGAGTTAGAAAGCCTTCTAGGTAACATAACAAACCATCCCAGAAACAAAATATAATCAGGTAGATCTGTGGGTTGATCTGCCATAATAAACTGACACTTCTCAAAGTAGTAAGCAAGAACGAAAGTGTTTTGAAATAAATTGGGGGCTTCCACAGAGTCAGAGATTTTTATTAGGGGAAAAGCTTATGGAAATATCTGTTGGTGTGATTTCTTCATTTCAAGAGATGGGAAACTGAATTAATAAAATAAACTGATTTGCCACGATAAGTTTCGAGGAGTGTCTAGAAGGAGAATCCCTGAGACTGTGCACTAGAGAAAAAGGGTTTGCCACGCCCTAGAAACACAGAGAAGGACGTGGCCCAGGCTGAGGTGGAAGCCAAAGTTGAGCCTGAGAAATTAAAGTTAATCAGTTCTCAAGAGCAGGCCAAAGATGGCAAAAGCAGGAGTGACCCAGGGTTGGGCTTAGCACCTGCGGCTTCAGGAGGGCCGTGAAGCCAGCCCCCACGGCACCTCTGTCCTGGGGCAGCTCTAGTATGACCAACTTTATCTTCTCACACCTTGCTTGATGAATATGGAGACGACAGAGTTAAAGGCACAGAAACTTTGGAAACTAAAGATTGATGTTAAACAGTGAGGAGCATAAGAGCTTTCGACTCTTTCCAGGCATACAGTTAAGACTGACACATTTCACTGTATTTTTATTTTGTATTGATAAAAACACAATAAAAAATAGGTTAAAAAATAACTAGAGAGTAACAGAGATAAGAAAGTTTATTTACTTTTCCCCTCTCCCTGCCCCCACTGACCACATAACTGACCAATCTTGGCTGCCTGTGACTGGCTGAGTTCCACGTAGAATGTTGGGGTGTTTGTGGTGGCCGTGGGATCCATGGTTACTGGCCAGAGCCCTGTGGTGGCTGCAGCGCCATGGAGGGGCTGTGATCCTCTGTGGACATGGGGTCTTGGCTGAGTTTTGGGAAGCTGGGCAAGGCAGTGATGGAGCTGCTGCCCTGTGACCTGAGCCTGCAACTCACTTTCCGTGGCCTCCAGGGGGAAACAGTGGTCTGTCCACTTTCTATCGTCTTACTAGTGGGTCTCATGGTTTTATTCAGACTTGTTCAATGTATTAGAAGCCAACTTTATGCAAGGCGTGAAAAGCAGCTCGCAGAAAGACTGGCTGTGCAACTTAAGGAGAAATGCCTGCTCATTGACAAGGTCAGCGCTTCTAAAAAGGAGTGTGCAGAGCTCGAAGCATCTCTAGGGAGTGTCAAGCTGGAGAAGGAGTCTTTAAATATACCCAGCCTTGGACATACCTACAGTAAGGTGAAGAGCACCAATTCAATGCTGATGGAGGAATTAATGTATCTAGCTCAAGAACTAAAAAAGGAGGAATCCAGACGCTCTGAACAACAAGTGGCAATGACAGAGGTGAGAGCCATGCTGCAGTGTCTGGAAGAGCTCGGGAGAATCTGCCGGTCACGAGGAGCTTTCCCACCCCTGCCAGGAGGCCATAAGCCAAACCCTGCTGGTCTCTGCCCCAGGAGTGGGCCTGGATCTTAAAGTGGAACTGCTCCCTCCCGTCCTCTCGGGCCTTCAGAGCTACCTGGCTGTGCTCACCCACCTTGACTCCATCTGATTGTGGAGGACACTGGTGGACCCAGAGGCCCGGCCCTGGGCTGCAGCTCTTCTACCTTCCCAACTGGGACCCAGCAGTCACCATCGTGGGTCAGTCCTCAAATCTAAAGAACACTGAACTTTCTCAGACACACCAAGAAATGTGGGACTTTCTTACTCCTCGCAAAATGCTTGGATTTTCTCTCCCCAGAGCAGTTTAAAAAAAAAAAAGTGCTATACTTAGACTAATCTTTTATTCATACTAAAACTTCATTAGAGTTCATTTTCAAGATAATTGCAAATATTATTTGTATTAACCTTTTTAGTGAATGACTTATATTTCTTTGTATTAATATTTTATTAAAATTTGAAAATATATATACTTTAGCTAGGAAAAAAAGAAAGATCTGTGCTTGATTCCTGATTCACTGGCTGAAGGGACCTTAGCTGTAGGACCTGAAACCGATTGCTCTGATTCTTGGCTTCCTTACTCAATAAAAGGAAATAATAATATAGTTGTCCTTTGGTATTGTGGGGAATTGGTTCAAGGACTCCCCTCACATACCCAAATCTGCAGATGCTTAGATAAAATGGTGGAATATTTGCATATAACCTTCGCATATCCTCCCGCATACTTTAAATCATTTCTAGATTACTTACAATGCCTAATGCAATGTAACTACTCCGTAAATAGTTGTTACACGTGCTGCTTAGGGGATAAAGACAAGGCCAAAGTTCTGTAAGCAATCAGTACACATGTGGTCGTATTTTCCATCCTCCTCGGATGACTGAATCTGTGGATACAGAATCCCAGGGACACAGAGGGCCAACTGTACTCACCTCAGAAATATGTTGTGAAAGTTACAAGCACCCAGCATTGCGTACCAGGTAAATATCAAAGTAATACCTGACTGCAGTAAATACTTAAACTGCAGCTACCAGTGTAATATAACTCTCTTTTATTATTTTAACTTTTCTTTTTCTAATGAAATGTAACTATGTATCATAATATCTAAAGAGATATAACCTGTCTTGAAGTATCAGATTATTACCAGAAAAATAGCAAGATGATAATGCACATTCAAGTATTCTCTACAGTTCTTAGAATGAATGAGATTGTCTGAGCTCAGCTCCCACCACGTAGAAAATCAGAGACCTACCACACGGGCAGGGACTACGATTCTGAGGGCGACAGCCTGGAAGGATCCCGAATGCCATTTTAAGATGCCGTATCTTTAAAGCTCATTGAACATCGTTCCCTCCCACTGGGTTGACATGCACCAAAGCTTCTTCCCACGTAGCTTCTATCTTTCAGGGCACAGCAGGGAGACCAAGTTCTAATTATCACTGAACCAACCCTAACGTCTTCCTCCGGCTTGGTCCATGCAGCAGAGCAATTTCTGTCTGGTAAGTGACAAAGCAGAACTGAAACAGAAAACTAATAGTCAGGCCTGCTGTCAGCTGTTCACATTCTTAATACCTGAAATAGAAGCTAGCAGCATTTATTTTCTCTCACCACTATACAAAATCTAATCAATTCTTTATTTTAGGATTTCTGTGGCATCTAGTATATCCACAAGGGCTTTTTTAAAGCAGAAGTACACGTTAGATCTTTAAAGCCTCTTGAAAGGTCACTGTTTTTAAACTTTCTTTCTATTCAAATATCCTTTTTAAATGATAACATTCCAACCCTCAAATTCCTTCTAGAGTTCCTTCCGTTTTTTTTTTTTTTTTTAAGACAGAGTCTCACTCTGTCACCCAGATTAGAGTGCCATGGTGTCATAGCTCACAGCAACCCCAAACTCTTAGGCTCAAGAGATCCTCTTACCTCAGCCTCCCAAGTAGCTAGGACTGTAGGTGCATGTTACTACACCAGCTAATTTTTCTCTTTGTGGTAGAGATGGGGTCTTGCTATTGCTCAGGCTGGTCTTGAAATATGAATTCTAAAATTATAGAGCAGAAAACTTAAAACATTATTTAAGGACTCTAATAACAAGAATGTTAGAGCCCTAGCACCTAACACAGGCACCCTAAGAGTAGGTCATATCGAGGTGACCTCCCTTCACTTCTGGGCACAGTGTTGAGATGTGGTTTGTTCCTGCCAAAACTCATGTTGGAATTTGGTCCCCAGTGTGGCGGTGGGGAGGCATAGCCTAGTGGCAGGTGTTTGAGTCATAGAGTGAATCCCCCACCACAGGGGCAAGTGATTTCTTGTTCCTGTGGGAATGAATTAGTTCCCAGAGAGCAGAGAGCCCGCCTCCCTTAGCCTCTGCCTCTTGCATCCTCTCTCTCCTGTGCTCTCTCCGCACACGCCTGCTTCCCTCCTGCTTTCTGCCATGAGCTGAAGCCCCCTAAGGCCTTCACCAGTTGCAGGTGACCAGTGTTGAAGTTTCCAAACCCCAGAATAGTGAGCCAAATAAAACTCTTTTCTTTATAAGCTGTCAAGTCTCAAGTGTACCATGCGTCTTTTAATTATGTTGCTATAACAGAATATCTGAGACTCAAAATTCTCAGTCTTATGACTCATTTTGAATAAAGCTGGATTTGAGGGTCTCCTAGCAAAAACACTGAAGGTGCCCCCAAAACGAAAGGGGCACAAAAAGATTCAATATGCTCTACTGCTCCACTAAGCCAGAGGCCAGATTCAAAATGAGTCATGAGAATGAGAATTTTGAGTGGATATAGGAGGAAGTCAACAGCTCCGGGTGGGAGCAAGGAATAGAGGTCAGACGACCAGATGGACACAGGCAGAGGGCTCCTGCTCAACCCAACTCTCTCCAGTTTCCTGAGCCAGTGTCTACTTAAGGGGAGAGGCATGGAGGAAGCAGAGCTCCATGTGATCCCAAGAACTGGAGTCCCCATTGCCACAAAGACGTGTACTCAACCCAACATCTTACCTGTCATCTCTGACATCATCACACAAACAAAACCCTTTGCCCCCAAATAAGTATATAGTTATCTCACACATTTACAATTTCTGTCTGAGTTTACATTCAGGATTGTGAAACAGGTAAAGATTTCCTTGACAAAAACATTTTTCTTCCAATGGTCTCATAAAACTCAGTACAATGACCTTAGCAAACTATTTACATAATACCACTGAAGAATTGTTGGATTTGACAGTGGACATTGGAAAAGTTCTGGATGAAATGATGTACTTAAGCAAACAGGCATCTTATTAATTTTTTTGAACAATGCTCTACCCTTACTGACTTGCTATCGGGAGTGTGTTATTTGAGAACAACGTTCTTTGTGAGTCAGGGTCACATTTGTGTCCTCCACCTTGCTGAGCTGAGTGTCCGCATCACAGAAGCATGTCGTTAAAAGTCTTATCTCCCTTGCTAGGAGCCAGCAAATCATTGGTTTTCCATTTTGAAGCTGTCTACAGAAGTGCTTCCCACACATACACACATAAGGGCAGTCAATCCCCAGGGCCCAAATATGTGAGGCTGTTGCTGTTGTACAGTTTTATGGTCATCGTGGAGAAAACAACTAATTTCCATATTCATTGATTCATTTGGAGTCCAGGGTGCCAGCGGGACTCTTAGGAGAGTAATCCAAATGTCTTCACATAATTTCAGGCCTCACTTGACAGAGGACACTTTCATAAACAGAAACAACTCTAATTCTGGATTCCTGAAGGAATAGCATGAGCAACTGGATTAAAAACAAATGGTTAGGTATGATTGGGAGTCACACTCACCCCGGAGTGCCCAAGGGAATGAGAAGCCAGTTTCTCCTAGGACTGCTTCCTCTGATGATCCTAAGAGCCTAGAATTCTGTTCTGTGAGGCAGGCAAGAGAAAAACAGATGGGCAGGGGTGTCAGTTGCAGAGAAAGGCTCTCCTGGGAGCCATAGAAAAAGAAATGTGCCCACAAAGCACTATGGGATAACACTGTCCACCTGCTGCCTGGGCTTCAGTGTCAGAGTTACTTGATAAACACTCGAGGATAAGAAGGGAGGAGCCCAACCCAAAACTAAGAGTGAGCAATTGGGCAAAGCTGAACCCTCATCCTCCTAGAAGATGGAGTCAAAAGTTTCCCAAATTAGTAACCATTTGCTACGTACCTGGACGTTCTGTTGCCTGTCATCCTGGCACGTCCACAGGAGAGTGTTGAATGCAGGCTTGCTGGGAGGGTTGGAACACTTCCATGCCTGATGAAAACCACTATCTTCAACAAAGCAGCTGGAAAATGTTTACCCTGACCTATTATTTCTCCCTCCCTGGTGAAGGAAGAAGAATATACTCTAGAGCTGTGCTCTCCACCTCCCAGGCCATGGATTGGTCCCAGTCCCTGGCCTGTTAGGAACCAAGCCCCACAGTAAGAGGGCAGCAGGCGAGTGAGCAAAGCTTCATCTGTGTTTACAGCCAGTCCCCATCACTTGCATCACAGCCTGAGTCCTGCCTCCTGCCAGATTAGCAATCGCGTGAGAATCTCATAGGAGGGCGCAGCCTCTTGGAAGCTGTGCATGTGAGGGATTGAGGCTGCGTGCACCCTTGGAGGATCTAATGCTCGATGGCATGTGGAACTGAGGACAAACGCATAGACTTCTGATGTCACTGTCTTCCTTTGCCCCCATACAGGACTGTCTCATTGCCAGTAAATAAGCCCAGGGCTCCCACTGATTCTGCATTATGGTGACTTGTATAATTATTTCATTATAATCCAACACAATAACAGAAATAAAGTGCACAATAAATGTCATGCTCCTGAGTCATCCCAAAACCTCCAAGCCCATGGAAAAATGGTTTCCCATGGAACTGGTCCCTAGTGCCAAAAAACGTGGAGACCACTGCTCTAGAATATTCATAGCTGTTTATAATATGCTTTAGATGTCTAGTTTCATGTAAACCCAAAGAAGAGTTAACTCACAAGTGAATGTCTGAGTGTCCCTTTCCTCTCCACACATCCGTGTTTCATCCATCTGTGTAAGATCATATAATCCTGGGCTTGTTCTCATGTTTATTGCATGATTCAGACAGCATCAAAGCAAAGCAGCAAAAACATATAGAACTGATCGAATAAGGCAATAGCTGTGATGCACAGAAGCAGAGCTGGCTTTTCTGCTGGCCGAGTGACATGAGCATGAGAAGACCCAGGGGGAAGCTTGGGGTTGCTCCCACGCTAGGATTCTGAAATGCATCTACTTTAGTTCAGACATCCTGGTTTCCCTCTCCCACATCACTTTGAAATACAATGTTTCTCATCTTTTATTTATTCCACAGTATTTAATGAGTACCTTCCTCTTACCAGGCAAAGTGCTCAGTGTTAGAAATGCAAAGTGGAGTTGAGAAAAATCTGTCACCTTGAAACAGCCTGATGGTGGAGACAGCCTGTGAAGAGACGTGTGTGATCACGTGCAGTGTGTCCTCCTGGAAGAACATGAGGCTGTGTCAAGTAGAAGGAGAAGAAGCAGGTCCTGTGCCCGAGGGAGCTGCCACAGGACTCAGCGGACGTGGCCTTCGTGTCAGCACTCTCGGAGGGCAGTTCCCGCCTTCCTAGACTATGGCCAAGATAAGAAACACACAGGGGTTCAATGCAAAGCGGTACCTGGGCTCTGCCAGGAAAGGTAGAAGAACAAAATGCCGTAACAGTACAGACTAGAAGGGGATCAGCTGGAGAAATCAAAGAAACGGACGCTTACCACTGGGCCTAAAGGCTGAAAGGACTTGTGCCAGCAGAGATGTGAGAACAGGATGAGGGGGCGTGGGCCAGCCAAGGAGGGGACACCCTCAGGGAGGGAAGAGCTCCTGGCAGAGATGAGCAGAGGGTGACCTTGAAGCCGGGATGAGGCAGGACCACAGAAGGCACGGATGGACAGGAAGTACATGTGTGCTTGGAAGGGGGAAATATTCTTCGTTCTTGAGTACCTCAAAATTTGAATGAGAATTTAAGGGCATGTTGGCTCTGTCAGAATGCAGACATGCTATCATAACATCCTCTTCCAAAGGAACGAGGGAAAATAGAAACAAGAAACCACGCTGAACCCACCTTTTTCTCCAGCTACCATCTTTTTTTTTTTTTTGCTCTGCTTTTTGGCAAAATTCTTTGGAAAAACTATTGACATCCTGTTTTCTCTTAATCCAAGTTGTTCAGGTTTTTTCTCTCCCATCCACCACAAGCCCATCACTATGCCCGGGGTGCCCCATCCACTGGAACACTTAGTCCTCCCTGCCCTTGACCTTCCAGAGACCTTTGACAGGGCTGGGAGCCTTTGCATTCTGGGTCCCTTGAACTTCTCTCTTATGTCCTTTTCAGTCTCTTTTGCTGGTTTTTTGTCCCTAAGTGTGGTGATGATCTAGGATTTCATCCTTGGATCCCTTCTCTGCCTTTAGTCCCTTCCTTAGTGATGTGATTCAGTCACGGGGCTTTAAATGCCATTATGGATACACTGTTTACCTCCCAAGGTAATTGCTCTTCACCTTAGGGATTCCCTCCTGTACTGAGGCACTATGTGTGCAGGCAGCCATCATGCCCTGGGACACGGGGATATAGCACAGGGATATGAAGCTCATGCTGTCCTCTGTGCTGTGAACAACAAAGTCCTTTATCTCTGACCCAGCACCTGTGACAAGGCAACAGGCTAATTGCTAACTTATGAGCAGGGTAAAATCCCAAACCTTCCATAGTTCCAACATCCTATGCTTTCTCTTAGAAGTAACTCATGATATTACCTTAACGTAAATACGGTGCATACAGAAGCTTTCTATTCACAAATGTTTAACTGAATGACTTTCATAGGGATAAAGTTCTACACAGAACAAAGTGTCTGCCTCCCACGGGGCAAGGATTTTAGAGTCACTTTGAACTGGAGGAAAAATGAACTAGCAGGAAGCATTGAGACTAGAGAAACTTGCGTCATTTCTCAAGGATTCTCTTACCTTGTAAGGCTCAGGTGTTAGCGTGAATGCTGGAAAATGTAGGACAGTGGTTGGGGAATGACGTTTATTGCAGGATCCTTTCCACTCCCATCAAATCCACCAGTTCTCTCAAATAATGAGCTCCCTAGATGAGCCTTTCTCATCCATCTCTTTCACCTACAAGTGGTCCCTTAAGACACTCATGATTTAAGAGATGACTCAATTCTTTTATTCATTCCAAATAAGACCCACAGCTATCAGAGTGCACAGCCAAAGAATGTCATCCTAGTGTCTACATGTGTGAAACCTCACCCAGTCAATCCTTACAAAGGCCTGCAGGTGAAAACAAAGCAATCCCATACACAAATCTTATTTTAAAGACTAATCAACCCCTCACACGAAAAGCAGAGTTGGAATCTAGTTTTTTTATTTTCATTCATTAACTATATCAAAGAAAATGGAATTGATGCTGCCAAAATTTATAATACGGAGGAGAAAATTATTTTAAATAATATAAATAATTATTTTAAACAATAATAGAAGTGGATGCCTTTAATGGAAGGATGAAAAAAGGTGTCTTTGAAATGAACAACTTTCAAAACTTTATTAAAGGCAAAATAATCAGGATTATTATCCTGATGTTATCGGCTTTGAGTGTGTTCGTTATTGGCAAGAATACGTTTTATTCCATTTCTCGTAGATAAGCAGAAAGCCACAGGGACTATTTAAATTCATATTCTGGGAAATCAAGAGCTACACAACCGTCAGCCATCTACAAAGTGGTGATTAGCGTGATGTCTAGACAGATTCTCAGGAGGATAACATTATTAATTAAACAGCAGTTTGGTTAATCACAACAGCAAAAGTAATTTTTGGAGTAAATATTTTATTAGTGTGCCCACCAATAAAGCAGAAATAAAAGGAAATATTCTAATTAATTCATTTGTAACAACACTGAAATTACGGTTGGCAAATTCTGTGTGAGGGCTTGCAGTAGTTCTCAACCTTCCTAATGCCACGGCCCTTTAACACAGTTCCCATGTGTCACGACCCACAGATTGAGAACCACTAGCGTAGAGAATGATCTAATCGTTCTAGTATGGAGTGTCATCAGCTTATTATTTCCAGCTAATGGTACTGTATTTCTCAATTACCTGGACAAAATTTCTTTCTTGTCATCTACAAGACAATATTAAGGTTCATTATTGAACAATCTGATCCGACAAATTTTCTGTTGCTATACATTGCTGTATTCTTTTAAAACTGTGCAATTCTACATTTTATCACTAAGAAAATTGTCACTGGCTGGGGAGGGATAGTGTGCTGCCCCTGTGATTAAGAACCAGACCTTACTTTCTGTCGATCAAGAGAACAGTTATTGGGAAAAGAAAAAAATAAATGAATCAACTAGTTCTTTTCAGCACATAGACAGTGAATCTTTTCAGAAAACCCAGTCATCTCAGTATTTTTAGTAGAATTCATGGTCTTAAAACTATAGAAAAAATATAAGTTACAGAGAACTTCAGTAAACACATATTTCTGAAAAAATATCCAAAGAGCTTGCTGTCATTCTCCTTCATACACGTTTCTATGTGAACATTTAATGCACTCCTTCTCATGTGCTCAATGCCTTGTCCTGCCCCTAAACCTTTCCTTGAATTTCAACTGCACTCACTTTAATGACAAAATCAAGACCACAACGCTTGCATTTATTTCTCAGTGTTCGTCATCTGGTCAGTCGCTCTCTGGTTAGCCTAAAAGAAAATGTCATTGAATTCACATATGAGTTTCCTATAAAGAAATGTCATTTTTAATGGTATTCATCCCAGGCCTGCCCAACAACAATAACAACTACAACCAAAAAATAGCCAGGCGTTGTGGCAGGCACCTGTAGTCCCAGCTACTTGGGAGGCTGAGGCAAGAGAATCACTTAAGCCCAGGAGTTGGAGGTTGCTGTGAGCTGTGACACCACGCACTCTACCCAGGGCAACAGCTTGAGACAAAAAAAGAAAAGAAAAGAAATACCATTTTATTTTATATTATAAAGATTTCTTAGAAAGTGCTTAGATTTGTATCCTAAATGTGTGAATACATAACAAAACACTTTATGGTCCAGCTACTGGAACTAATACTTTCTAGACCACTTAGAGCAGCCCAAAGACAAACTACAGGTGAATGGTACAGACTTACTTTCAGGTCAAATTTTCTCTACAACGATGGAAGTTTTCTGCAAGGTAAAAATGACCTCCTGTTAGGTTTCCAGACTCAATTCTATCAAATTAATTCTATTAACACATAAGAACAATATTTCAGTATGACTGAATTTGCTCCCAAAGAGCCTGAAGGGCCTTCTTATCAATCCACTCCCCTTTCTTCCGACCAATGCCAAAGGATCAACTAGTAAATGCAAATGGAGCAACAAATAAATGCTGATGGACTCGGGCATGCCAAGTTGAATAAGTCAATATTAGAAAACATCAAAATATATGTTTCCTGTCAAAGAGGCTACCAATAAGCTCACATATACCTTAAACAACATTCTCATATCAAAGGGCATTGATAAAGACAAAATAATACTTTGCCTTACTTTAAATCAACATAAAGATGTGTATTTAGAAGTGTTACATTGTTTCTCTCAAAAAGTGTTCTCTATTAAAACAACAGAATATATTTATTGTAGGTTCACTGCCTGTAGCTCAGCGGCTAGGGCACCAGCCACAGACACCAGAGCTGGCAGGTTTGAAGCCAGCCTGCGCCCGCCAAACAATAATGACAACTACAACCAAAAAATGGTTGGGCATTGTAGAGGGCACCTGTAGTCCCAGCTACTTGGGAGGCTGAGGCAAGAGAATCACTTAAGCCCAAGAGTTGGAGGTTGCTGTGAGCTGTGATGCCATAGCACTCTATGGAGGGAGACAGCTTAAGACTCTCTCAAAAAAAAAAGAGAGAGATTTAACTTACATGAGTTTGCAGTAGAGGAAAGATTACTGGAATACAAAAGTTATCAAGCAACCATGGGCTTACTATCCAATAAGCAACTTCCAAGATAGAATTAGCAATGCAGCATCTGAAGTTTTATCTATAAGCAGAAGCACAAAACCAGTTCAGAAACGTTTCAGTGGTAGCATGATTCATCCATTCCCCTGCTACTTCTCCCCTTCACTACTCTTCTCCTTCCTGGTGATGTGACTGAAAGAAAACCCAAAGTGTCACCATGTCAGTCACACCGCCCAAGAAGAGACCCGCCGTGTGTGTGGTTGCAGCTTGGTCCACACCTTTAGGTTTCCAAAGAAATCTGATCTATCAATGTTTACGTTGCTAGAACTCGTGTCATCTGAATTCAATGAACAATTTTCAAGAGAATAGATCATCTTCAAGTTCTCCACAGTCATGTATTCAAAGTGACACATCGATGACATAACGTAGAACACATATATGAATGCCGTGCGCGGGATAATCCACGGAAGCATGAAAATGAAATGTTACAGCTTCATTTCTGATTTATTTTTATCTGAAAATTTAAGTTAGCTTGTAACAAAATCTGACTTGCAGTTTAACATTAGAGGTTAATATCAGTAGCTTCACCAGGCCTATGCCCAAAAGGTCACACATCACACATTACTTGATGACAGTCATATGTTCTGAGAAATATGGCCCCAGGTGATTTTTTCATTATGCCACACCATGGAGTGCACTGATACAAACCCAAATAGCATAGCCCACTGCACACCTAGGCTACAGTGAATAGTGTGCTGCTCCTGGGCTACAAACTTGTATAGCATGTTACTGTACTGAATGCTGTGGGCAAGTGTAACACAGTGGTATTTGAGTTTCTAATCATGGAATAAGTACAGTAAAAATATGTTGGCTCAGTGCCTGTGGCTCAAGTGGCTAAGGCGCCAGCCAGGTACACCCAAGGTGGTGGGTTCGAATCCAGCCTGGGCCCACCAAACAACAATGATGGTTGCAACCAAAAAATAGCTGGGTACTGTGGCAGGTGCCTGTGGTCCCAGCTACTTGGAAGGCTGAGGCAGGAAACTCGCTTGAGCCCAGGAGTTGGAGGTTGCTGTGAGCTGAGATGCCGTGGCACTCTACCCAGGGGGACAGCTTGAGGCTTCTGTCTCAAAAAAAAAAAAAAATGTCATAAATGATAAAAACTGATACACCTGCAAAATGGTCTTACCATGGACTTTCAGGGCTGGATATGGCTCTGGGTGAGTCAGTGAGAGAGTGGGGAGTGAAGGCCTGGGACATTACTGTGCACTGCTGTAGACTAAATAAGCAATGTGTGCTTATGCAACACTAAATTTATTTTAAAACTCTTTCTTGAATAATATATTAACCTTAGCTTACTGTAACTTCTGAACTTTATAAACTTTTCACTTTTTAACTTTCAATTCTTTTTTAATATCACTTAGCTTAAAACACAAACACACTGTATAGTCATACAAACACATTTTATTTCTTTATATCCTTGTTCTATGTCTTTTTCTACTCAAACTTTCTTTTTTTTACCTTTTAAACTTTTAGTGTAAATTAAGACCCAAGCACCCACATTAACCGGGGCCACACAGAGCTAGTATCACAGGTATCACTCTCTCCCTCCCCCCATCTTTTCCCACATGGAGATACTGCCAATGGTAGTAATGCCTTCCTCTGTAATACCTCCTGAAGGACCTGCCTGCAGCTGTCTTACTGTTTTTATGTAAGTAGAAGAAGCACATTCTAAAATAACCATAAGCACTGTAACAAAGTAAATCCATAAACCAGTAACACAGTTGTCCATTATCGCTGTCAAGTGTTATGTACTGTCCATGACTGTACCTGCCACACTTCCTACCACTGGCAGTGTAGTGTGTTTACACCCACATCACCACACACCTGTGAATGCGCTGTCATGCTCTCATGTCACGATGGCTCCAGCATCACTGAGCAGCAGGAATTTTTCAGATCTATTAAAATCTTATGGAACCACCATCATACACGTGGTTAGTCATTGACCAAAGTCACTATGTAGTGTGTGACGGGGCTGGCAGCGGCCTGTGGGGAACCAGAGCTCTACAGTACAACAGGGTTAGCAACTGACATTTGTCTTCTGTGTATATTGAGATGGTTTACAATCTCTCTGCTGGCTTAAGTAGATTTTCAGATCATATTACTGATTTTTAATAAAATTAACGTTCACGATATTTCAAATGACTGAGATGATTTCTTTTTTCTTTCTTTCTTTTTTCTTTTCTTTCTTTTCTTTTTTTTTTTTTTTTTTTT
>NW_003852650.1:708227-724064 GCF_000181295.1 Otolemur garnettii | reverse complement strand
CCAGCACTAGGAACAGAACTGCAGTGTCAAATGACAGCCATCATACTTAGCTCCTCTGCTAAATGCTCCATCCTCTGGTCCTCATCCTTACAGGAAGTGTTCTTTTTTTTTTTTTGGGAGACAATCTCATTTTGTCACCCTTGGTAGAGTGCTGTGCTGTCATAGCTCACAGCAACCTCAAACTCTTGGCTCAAGTGATCCGCTTGCCTTAGCCTCCAGCTGGGTGTATATGGCTGGAGCCCTACCCACTGAGCTATGGGTGTCGCCTGTTCTAGAGGTTTATTTTTTTTTTTTTGGAGACAATCTCATTTTGTCACCCTCAGTAGAGTGCTGTGCTGTCATAGCTCACAGCAACCTCAAACTCTTGGCTCAAGTGATCCGCTTGCCTTAGCCTCCTGAGTTCCTGGGACTACAGAAGCCTACAACAGTGGCTGGCTATTTTTTAGAGATGGGGTCTCACCCTTACTCAGGCTGGTCTCAAACGCCTGAGCTCAAGCAATCTACCTGCTTTGGCCTCCCAGAGTGCTAGGATTACAGGTGTGAGTACCACACCCAGCCTTAGAATGATTTCTTAAAAGAATCCATGGACTGAATCTAAAATGAATTTTGGACATATGTATGATTTTTTAAATGGCAGAGTTGTCATATATCCTACTCTTGGTATAAGCTCTCTACCAGGTACAATGTAAAATAAAAACAGCAATAATCTAATCACAGTGAAATAATATCCCCCACCCCCAGTTTGCAATTGTTAAGAAAACCATTTGAAATAATGGTTTAAAATAATTATGCTTAAAATAATTATGTTCCTGCTTTTAAGATACATGTTTAGTTTAAGTGTAAAGACACAGACTGGATGTACAGAAAGCAAATTGAGGGTAGCTGTTTTCTCCCCAGTACTAAAAGATGTGCTTTTTGAGAGGAAGAGATGGAATGAAATGTGACTTCACTAAGCTTCTTTTCAAGTCAATTTTTAAAAATTAGGATGTTATAATCATGCTCCATACCTTAAAATTTAAGTAATTTCCTCAATATAATTTCTCCATTTCACCTGGGACCTAAGTTGTGCCGGTAGCCTGCTGACAGCATAAGTTCACATATGTGGTGGGCAGAATAATGACCCCAAAAGACTTCCACATCCTGGTCCCTGGAACCTGTGAGTCAATCACTATGTAAGGCAAAGGGGAATGAATTAAGGTTGCAGATGGAATTAAGGGTGATAATCATGCATCCTTAAAATTGGAGATTACCCTAGAATGTCCAGGTAGATTCCAGTCTCCTTAAAAGCAGACCAGGCAGGCAGAAGGAGGAGGACCAGGAGACAACAGCAGCCTGAGAAGGAATCAGCCTGATGTTGTTGGACTTAAAGGTGGAGGAAGGAGCCATGAGCCAAGGAATGCAGGCATTTTCTAGAAGCTACAAAAGGCAAGAAAACAGATTTTGCCAGATCTTCTAGAAGGATGGCCCCTCCTAACACCTTGATTTTAGCCCAGTAAGGCCCATTTGCAGAAATCTGACTTCAGACCTGAAAGATCATAAATTTGAATTGTTTTAAGCCACTAATCATGGCAATTCCTTACACAGCAACAGAAAATTAATACAAGAGAGTCCTTCTTTACACATATTTATGTTTGCAGGTACACACATAAACACTCCTGCACCCCTCAAGGGGAGCCCACCAGGAACTAGGAAGTTGTTTGGTGACAGATGACTTCTAATAAATATACGGTTTAGCAAGAAAATGTCCCAACCTTATGGAGCCACCACTACCACAAGCTGGCATGAGGGGGAAAAACTGCAACAAATATAGTAAAGGTTTTACCCCATAAGACCTCAAATAAATTCATGAAAACATCAAGTTAATAAATGGTCAAAGAACTTCTGCAGATAATTCACAAAATATAAAGTATAAGTAGCTAATAAAATCAAAGAATGTCTCAGATGAAGTGGAACTATTGCAAAAATAAATAAATGAAGAGATGCCATTTGTTTACTTTCTCGGCGTATGTGTTTAAGGGGAATAATCCTGTGCCACCAAGGGTGTGGCAACACAAGCATCGCCAGTCACTTCTGTGGTAGGATAAGAGGTGATAAAACTTTTGACAACCAATTCAACAATGTGTAAAATAAATCCTAAAAATATTTAGTGCTACTTCTACCTCTGGCAATGAGAGCATCAAAAATGCAGAATGTATTTATTAATGTTCCTCATACTATTATTTATAATTTGAAAACAACTTCCAGTGATAGAACATTTCTTACGTACATTGAGGTGTGTTTAAATGGTGCAAACTTGTGGGGTCACTGATAACTAAGCTTCTGAAGAGTATTAACTTGAGGACAGATAGAATGTATCACAGCTGTAAGAAAAAACATGGGAAAGTTATTAGCAATGGGTTTATGGGCCATTTCTTTCTTCTGTATAGCTGTTTTATTGAATGAGCTGGATTTGGAAAGCTTTGATTCCTCTTATAGCTATTAAACATTAAAATAATTATAGTAATTATGAGTACTAGTACAAATTGCTCAATAGTCAAAAATAATCAAAACTTAAAAATATGCATTCTCAGTGCAGATTTTAAAATATACTAACTGTATGTTCCAAATCAAAATGTAAGTGAAAATATATAGACATTTTTTCTATTACAAATGTTTAGAAGTTACTGCTATGTATTCTTCATTGACTTGATTATATTGGCTCTTTCTGGAATTTTGGCAAGATTCTTAAAGTCCCTTTTTTCCCCCTGCAGCTGGTTGGTTTTGTGTATGCCTGTTATGTGATCAGTATTTCCATGGAAGAAGAAGATACCTGTAAGTACTCTTACATCTACCTGTGAGTTCATTTCAGATGATATACAGCTTCTAAAACTAATCATTGCAGGACTATGAAATCTTTCATATGTGGAATCTAAAATGATTTAAGTCAGCATAGTAAAGTTAGAATCGAAAGTTGACAGACCGAACTGCACACAGATAAGGGGACAATAAATATTAAAACTCTCGATCGAAGTTGTGAGAGGCTCAGACACCTGCAGATGGCTGTCATATCATATCTTTGCAACCTTTCATCAGAAACCAAAATGTTATGCTGGGCAGATAATCAGGGACTGTTTTATCTATCGGCAGTTGTAAGTATGCTGGTGGCAGAATTCTGAAATCTGACTAACAGTAACAACGTCAATACAACAATACACAAGAGCCAAATCTGTACGTCTATAAACTAAAAAGGATGCTATGAGACAACTGAAAATTACAGCCTTCAAGGTGGGGCGTGGGATATAAAAAATACGTAAGAGATGCTAACAAAGAAACAGGATGCTTAGACACTAACTCATGTTAGGGAACTCCCAAATAAAAGACATACTTTGACCTGAGGTGTGTGATAGCGATTTAACAACACAGGCCAAAAAGTGGCATTTCATGAACACCTGCTAATGGATATACTCTTGGGCTTAACTCTGTGATGGGCTCGCATAATAAGAAAATTTTAATTTATTTTTATAAAATGAATGATTCCAGATAAACAAACCACACCTAAGGAAACCAAGGATTCGGCTATATCATTGCATTATGGATTAAGTTGTAAAATGGACTTTAACAAATGAGATGAAGTAGCCACCCATTCAACTGAATTCTAAAGCATAACTTCAAAGTGGGCTGATGAATGCTTCGTACCAAACAGATGCACTGCATGGCAGACCAACTGGAATTCAGTTGAAAATAGAATCTCTTCTCAATTTATTTGACCAGATGGAAAAAATATTAGAACCTGAGATCAAACCTATCAAGGCAGTGAAAACACACAAATGGATTGCATCATGTATTTTATGATTACTGGGAGATTTTTTTTTTTAAAGCTAGGTAAGCCAAAAAGTTTCTGACACTTCAAAACTGCAGTTGTAATGACACTTTTCACCTTGAGGTTAACTTCAAAAACTCTATTTTCAGGAATCTTAGTGATAGTGTCACAATCTAATGACATTAATGTACAAAATGTCAGGGCTCAGTGCCTGTAGCTCAGCAGCTAGGGTGTCGGCCACATATATCAGGGCTGGCAGGTTTGAACCCAGCCCAGGCCTGCTAAACAACAGTGACAATTATAACAAAAAAAATGATAGCCAGGTTTGTGGTGGGCACCTATAGTCCCAGCTACTTGGGAGGCTGAAGCAAGAGAATGGCTTAAGCCCAAGAGTTTGAGGTTGCTGTGAGCTGTGACGCCACAGCACTCTACCAAGGGTGACATAGTGAGACTCTGTCTCAAAAAAAAAAAAGTCAGCAGAGCGGCATGTGTCCAACTCATAGCTAAGACAGGCTACACAGCTAAATAGAATTGGTTAGCATGAACAATTTAACTTAAATTGAGACCTAAAGGAAGTTATTGGTATTAGAGCTAAATAAATACTTCAAAAAAGTATACCAATACATTGCAGCTGAATCTTTATAAAACGCTTTTGAACAGGTATCATTAAAAAAGGGTCTTCTTTCTTTTCCTCCTTACTGAACTGGAGACTCTCTAAAGATGCCAATGCTCAGCCCTACCTTACTATGGGAGGAAAGGCAGAGAAATCAATAGTCTCCTTTTATCTAGTAGAATAAATACATAGAAGACTTTTCCTGAAGACCTAGGACTTCAAATCAAACTGGGAAACGCAAAATGACGTGCAAAATAAAAGGCTCATTGAAACTAGGTAAACGTTTTTAATATTCGAACAGTCTTCTTTGAGAGTAATAATGTCAGCGTACATAGATTGCATTGCAACTGGAAGATATTGTAATTCCATTGACTTTGATGTCTTTAATTAGCTTAAGTTTGTCTATAGAAATCTCTGAGTCAGCTATTTTAATAACCATCAAACTGGGATTGAAGCAGCTGCTAGCAGCCTATTCTATTAATGGCTTAATTCTAATCATTATTAGGGCCATACATTAAGTTACCAAGACACATCTGGATATAATAGCTTGTTGCCATCACTGCAAATAATACTTAGAGTCAGAATGAGCTGTGGGTGCTCAAAAGAAAGTATATGTGACCCAAAATCAAGTAATCACAACCTTTTAGTCTGATAGTTCTCAACTAAGAGCAATTTTACTTTTTTATTGAAAGAAGTAGGAATCAAAAGTGCAGATCGAATTAAATCATCCCAGGGTCTTCAGAAAGCCCATACAAGTAACAAGTAATATCTGAAACCAATTGCAGTGATCTCATAGATAGGTACAATTTGTGCCAACACTTAGGTTTAAGTGCAATAATGACTTGCCCTTACCTATGACTTTGCCCACCCACAGTAGAGGAGACTTGTCATTTGAATTATTTTTCCAAAAATTAAACATGAAAAATAAGGGAACAATAGTAGCTTTCCAGTTTGCCTAAGTATACTTCTGGAATGCTTATGCCAAAGGGTAATTACAAATATGTTAGTTTTCTGGCAAACAATATATCATTTATAATTTTGATCCCTATTGAACTAATGGAAATCTCTGCATTATTCAAAATGCAAAGCGAAGTTTTGCTCTCGGACTGAAAGCTGTCGGACAGCCTTAAAAATTAATAACAGCCACCACTTCTCTTGTCAGCCTTCTTGAAGTGGATCTGCTGGACTGACATTTCAGATGGACGTTTCCAAAGGGTAATAAATGCTTGAGGAAATGTTTATTTCCAACCACCCATCTTCTTAGTTACCTCTTGGCCTCTTTTACTATTTCTTATAAAAATTATGATTTCGGGTCAAAGACAATGAAATAAAAAGCTCACCAATGACATAGTACCAGATGGGCCCCAGGCTTTCCATCATGTGTTCTAATGAAAAGGCCTACTTGTATCTCTTCTTGCCGTGTTTTGTTTCTTTTTTAAAAATACATCTATCAATCTCTAACAAAACTTGTGAGACCAGACTCTTTAGTGTGAGGAAGCTGAGCTTGAGTTGGTACCTGAGACCATTTGGCCATCCTGATACCCCAGAAACTAGGATCTTTAGAATCTATAATCATAAAAATCTGTCAATGTCTTATTTGCGAATCCTCTGCTGAAATGAACCTGTGAGTTTGTTACCACCCTGTCAGACTTACGAAAAAGAATATTTTTAATTTAGGAAGTGTGGAGGCAAGGCAAAATTTGTTGAAAAATAGTGTTGGACTTGTATAGATACTGCCAGGTTTTTTCAGAAGATCTGTTGCTACCACTACTCCTTCTGATATTAGATTGAAATAACAACTGGGGCATTTGTTTAGGCTTACAAATGCTCGTCTGAGTTGTACATGTTGAAGGGTGGGAGAAAAAAGCATATCCAAAACCCTAATAGTATTTGAGAAGGAAATGAACCCTTCAGATGCAGGTTCAATGTCTTACACTGAACAGCCCAAAATACATTTGATTCAGCCATTTGGCCCTTGCTAGTATTACACTTGTGTTAGTCTGCAATACTCAGTTCTGTGCAGGGAAGTTTAAGATCAAGGCCCTTGCTTTTGTGGAATTTTTCATGGGAAGGAGGCGTGAATAGTGGAAAAACATTCCATATCTCTACCGTCCTAGAGGCTCCCAGCTGGCTAGTGGCCATGTATTTGCCCTTCTGCCCATGTATGCCTTCTGAGAGGATAAGGTCAAATTACCATAGGAATAATGTGAGCTGAAATTTTTTAAGTACTGTCTCCTCCTAAGAACTTACTAGAGAAGCTAATGAGAGAGAATTTGACTACTTTGAATGTTAATTTCCAAATTTCCTTTCTTGACTTACGATGTGTCCAGAAGCCTCAGAGAAGAAAACTGACCACAAGGTCAGGGACCTGGGAGGGGAACTGCAGAGGCCTGGATGACACTCGGTATGGAAAAGAGTGCCGTGTTTGCACCCCTGGCAAGGCAGACATTTGAGGGTGGGAGGAGAGGAGAAGGCTGTGATTCGAAGATGGAGAAATGCCCAAGGCTTGGTAAGGGTGACCCTGAAGTCACAGTCAATGGTTCAAAGGTCACACCATGTTTTCCCGAGAAGCCATTAGAATCCGCCAGTTCCGTTCTTTTGGTAACTATCTGATTGGTTGCATGTAACTATCCTAAAACCTGATTTCTCCATGAACTTCACCAGAGCTCTGATATAGAGCCTGAAACATGTTCCCTAATTTGCCAAAATGGCTCTGCCAAAAAGCTACGCAATGATTAATAGACTTCCCCATCTTCCTACTAGAATGGAAGATCCATGAGGGCAGGATCTTTGTTTCATTTCCTGGCTGTACCCTATGGTATAGTAAAATGCCTTCATATAGCAGGCAACAAAGAGGTGTTTGCTGAGTTTATACCGGTAAATAATTTTTTTGGACCCGACAACTCATTTTTACAAAACCCCAACATTGTGAATCTTGTCAAAATAATTCTGCCTTGGCTCAGTGCCTGTAGCTCAAGTGGCTAAGGAACCAGTCACATATGCCAGAGCTGGTGGGTTCAAATCCAGCCCAGGCCTGCCAAACAACAATGACAACTACAACCAAAACATAACCGGGCGTTGTGGTGGATGCCTGTAGTCTCAGCTACTTGGGAGGCTGAGGCAAAAGAATCGATTAATCCCAAGAGTTGGAGATTGCTGTGAACTGTGATGCCACAGCACTCTAACCAGGATGACAGCTTGAGGCTCTGTCTCAATAATAATAATAATAATAATTCTGCCTTGTGTATAGTATTTAGTGAAGATGTGCACTTGCAAATATTCATATGAGCTAGATAGAGGTCCTGCATTCATGTAAAATAATTTGATGGATTGTTAATAATTGTAAAAGTCAAGTTATAGGGTGTGGGATTAAACCTGCACTGTACCACATCAGAACAACAGCTTAATTTGTGAACTCCTGGATGTGACATCTGGAGAAAACAGGCATATGGAAGGTGGAAGCACTCCCAGAATGAAGCAAGTGGGAGTGAATTCATCTGCCAAATATGGCCTGGGACAGTTATGATTAGAGAGTGGAGACCAGCATGGTGGTGACCTCGGTTACCCCACACCGGGGAAGGTCAGGCAGCCCAGGGTTAGAATCCTAGGTCCAGTGCTATGGTTGGAAGACAGGTTTTTAGTCCTTGGATAGGTTATCAAGAAAGTCTTTCTGAAGAAGAATAATTTAAGCACTCAGATGCCCAAACTAGTGAATTATGTGGGAGACTCTCCACATGGGCAAGAGAGAGAAGCCCTTTTACTCAACCCAGCTGCAAAGTCAGCACTGACATTCCTCTGGTCAGCTCCCTCTGTGCCTCAGTAGAACCTGAGCACGTCTCAGAACCTACGCTCAACTCTGTGAGGTGGAGCCACGCTGCGCCTACCTCACTGACCAAGACTCCTATAATTCAGCCCTCCTAGGGATTGTCTCCAGCCTTAAATTCTAGTGTTTTCCTGAATCCAGTGAGTGCTCTCACAGCCAAGCCTTGGGGAAAGACCACCTCCCTCTGTCAACTCACTAATGTACACACACTCTTCAAATTTCACTTTCACTGTCTCTCCCCAAATTTGACCCCTTTCCTCCCACCCTCCTCAGGCTAGCGTACCGATGACATAGCATTACATGACTTCATTGCCCGTTGTACTTTTTCCTTGGAAACACAAGTCTAATTATTTAAAGTGATGGTATTTTCCAGAGCCATCCCATTTCCTGATATCACCCTATAGTTTTCAGTGAATGGATATTAAGTGAATCAACATATGAACAAATGGACTCAGTAGGATGACTTCCACTGGCAGAGATGGGGGAGAAAATTCTTCCTTTGCTAGTCTCTATCTATGAGTCCTCTTCAAACAAACCGAAAAGCTGGACGCTTCCCTAACTTCTCACATCCAGTCATCAATGAGACATCTTCATTTCCTGTCTCAAGTCCTTGGCACTGCTGTACTAGAATACCAAGACTGGGTGGACTAGACACAACAGAAAGTCACTTTGCTCAGTTCTGTGCAGGGAAGTTTAAGATCAAGGTATGGGCAGGCTTGGTGTCTGGGGAGGGCCCCCGGCTTGGTCCATAGATGATTGTGTTCTTCTCACTGAGTTCTCAAATGGTGAAGGGAACAGGCAGTGATCTGGGCCCACTAATCTCACTCACGGAGGCTCCACCCTCATGACCGAATCACCTCCCAAAGGCCTTACCTCCTCACACCATCAGGCTGGGGATTAGGTTTTAACATGTAAATTTGGGGGAGGGGGACAGAAGCATTGGCACCACGGCATCTCCTGTCAAGTCGCTAATAACTCCTACCTGTTCTTTACCATTCCTCTGGTAAACACCCTCCTCTCTGTGCCTCGGTAGAACCTGAGCGTGTCTCTGAACCTGCGCTCAACTTACCTGTTAATTAAGTGCAGCCCTCATTCAGAGGGTGGAATTAGCTCTGCCTTCCCTAGAATCTCACCCGGCTCCCTAGACAGAACATCACAGGAAATTAGTGAATATTTGTTGCACACAATACACAGTATGGCAAGTGCCCCATATATTTGCACTATCTCTCATATCTCTTTCTGCACTCCTTAAGAAAATTTAATCTTTCCCTCTGCTTTCCTGTTCCATAAGGAAAAATCTGAAAAAAAATTTTTTGTACAGTGCACAGTAAGGTACAAATGGTTTGTGTACTTACCTTTTCTATTTTCCAGAGAAAAGGTGTGGCTTTACACTGTTCACTTGTAATATTTGGAACATTTACAGAGAAAGGGCCTGGCTTTATGCTGTGTATTTAAATTATCTGGAAATTTTCAGGGAGAGGTCACGACCTGTTTTGACAGATAGTTGACACTAGCAAGCAGACCACTCCTATGCCTCAGAGGCATTTTGATTTTCTATGTTTCCAGTTGAAACTGGACATTGGGAATTATTTCAGTGAAAGTGGTGCTAACTCTGCCAATATCAAGCTCTGTAACCATCGACAAATCACTTCACCTTTCCGGAGATCCCAAAGGCACTCTGCGGCTGTAATGCTGCAGTTCTGCCAGTGATGCCGAGGGTGGGGGTGTTTCAAGGTGTAATCAGACATGTCACATGTTCTCCTTCACTGATTTGAAAGTGGTCACCCTGGGGATCTATTTCCAAAATCCTGACCTCTGTGTTCCAGAGTCACAGTGCCGGAATGTGATGCATCAATCTCCCCCCTAAAACAAGCCCTGTGCAGGAATGCCTGCCCCCTGCAGAGGGGGAATCACACCTCTCTGCTCCGCTTCAGGCAGGTGGGAGCTCTCAGGTTCTCTCTGTGCAGCGCGTCCTCAGACCAAGAAGCAAGAAGGAGGAGTCTGCTGTCCAGATGGTACAGAATGGAAGGTGAGGGATTTCAGATCCAGAAGTGATAATGAGAGAGCAGAGGAGTCAATAAAAACAAATCACCGCCCCCCATGGTACCCTGAATGCACAGTGAGAAGGAAAAAGGGGGCTATGAGGATTTTATGAGGATCCTGCGCTAAGGTTTTACCCCGGTTATTAGTGGAAAAATTTAGGAGCCCAAGGAGAGTAGCTGACAGCACTCTGCCAGGCCCCCCTGTTTCCATTTTATATTTAAATTTACTTTCCTAATCTGACCTCCCTCCTACCTCTAAGCTGGTGCTGCCAGCCCCACTGTGGGTGCACAGAGGTCCCATAAAAATGAATTCTTTGAGCTGAAAGTGTCTTAGAGAACCCTCGCCTCATTTTGGAGTCTCTATTTTGGCTTTCAGGATGAGCGACGGAGGCCTTCTCTTCTGCCCTGCACCCTTAGCATTAGACTCCATCACTCAAACTTGCCATAAGGAGAAGGAGCCAGTGGGCCTGGACTCCCTCCCGTCCCCAGTTGCTCTCTCTCCTAGTGGGGGTGCCTGTGGTCAGCCCCCCCCCCGTGACCAGCACCTTCCTGACAGGAGAAGGCGGCCTTCATTCTGTCCTGTGGCTCTTGTGGGGTCTGTGTCATCCCTTCCGCGCTGTAGGCACAATGCTCCCTTAATTCTCTCTCTTTCCTTCTCTCTCTTCCCCTACACAGCCAGTGTCTTCCTCTCAGTGAGTCATTCCTTTAGCTTGTCAGCAAAGTCACATAAACAGAAAAAAAAGTGCAACCGCCCTTGCCTCTGCGCAGACACGTTTTTCACTTTCCGTCTCCCATCCTCCTTCCCCCATCCAAACTTCTCTGCAAAGTGGCCCAGAGTGACAGTGCGCACGTCCTCACCCCCACTCACTGTCATCTGCTGCTGTCAGGCCTCTGTCCTATGTCATCACCAGAAATGCTGTCTCAGAGGCCAGCAGGGACTCCTAATTGTCCAGTTCCCTGAGATCTTATCAAGGTTCATTGGAATTGACGGCTTCTGTCACTGTTGACTGCACCCTCCCAGAACATTCTCTCCTCTGGACTTCTAGGCGGTCCCTTCTCTTGAACAGCAAGCTTTTACCAACTAACGATTATTTCTTGAGACCTAGTATATGACAGATCGGTAGGATGACTATCGTTTATTATAATCTATTATACATTTAAAATAACTAGAAGAGAATAGTCCTAATGTTTCAATCCTAATCAAAAGACAAATATTTAAGGGGATTCCTAGAGGAAATTAAAAAGCAGATTTTAACTTCAGATGAGAGAAACTTAACACCGATCCTGAAAACTCCACTTTCTGGGGCCATCCGCATGATCTCCTGGACAGAGCTGGTACTGACAATGGGCCTTTTTTCAGCACTAATCCATGAATTAACACTTTAAAACATCATCTTCAAGTTGTAATGCTGCTCTTATTTTCACAGCCAATTGCATTCAAAATAGCTTTCTAAATCTCCAAATTGCCAGGACCTTTTAGTTTTCAAAAGCTTTAGTTGTGAACCAAATATTTAACAGTTCATGGAGATCTGATTTTATAATTCCTTTGAGGAAATGTCATGCAAGTTTCTGGCAATCAAAGGTATATTTGGAGCACTCACCCTCATGTTCTTTATCCTAAGTACTTTAATGACCAAGAAAACATAGTACTTTTGTGTTCTTTGGGGAGCAACATTTGAAACTGGAACCTAAACCGGGTCTTAGGGAGTATTCACGTGACTTGAATGCCAACATGAAAAAAGCAGGGGTGATTTGGTAAAGGCATGAGGAACAAAGTAAATTAATTCTAAATTGTGCCTAGTTATACCTACGTAGCCTTTCCATTTTATCCACATTTTTCCTCATTTCCTCTGTGACTTTAAGAAGAGAAAGTCCAGAGGAATGTTTGCACAATGCCATGGTGCATTTCAAAACTATTAAGAGTGGAGTATAAATGTCTGACCACAACCAATAAGTAAGGCGAGGGTCCTGTTAACCAGTTTGAGGTAAGCATTCTACCTTGTACATCAAATCAGCACATTATGCCCCACAAATGCATTAATGTACTCAGTTATGATTTTAAAAAATATATAATATAACCAAAAAGAAAGTTAACAGTGTATTCCAAGGACATCGTTCTTTGCCACAGTTCCATCAGCTGCAAAACTTGCAATGTTTCCCAGCCCTTATTCCTGTACTATCACCCTCAGACAATTGGTGGTCTCTATGCCCAGGCTTGTATCAGAGACTGGCTGGGTATTCAGTACACCCATTTGTTTGTTCCCCTCCCGGGAACACAGCTGTTCTGTACGTCTCAGCCTCCACACAAGCAGGTGTCCCGTGAGATTGAAATCTAGACCATGGATTCTAGGCCTGGCCTCTAAAATAACTTCTACATATGATTCTTCTTGTTCTTTAACTTCCTTCCTGTTGCATGCAGACCAGCATGGAAGCTTCGGAAGCCACATGTTTAAAATGGTAGAGCCCGGGCTGGGCGCGGGGCGTCACACTGGACACCTGTAATCCTAGCACTCTAAGAGGCTAAGGAGGGACAACTGCTTGAGGTCAGGAGTTCAAGAGCAGCCTGAGCAAGAGCAAAACCCCATCTCTTCAAAAACTAAAGAAAAAGAAATAGAAAATGATAGAGTCACAGTTTCAAAGCACCTGGGTCGCTGACTTATTGTCTAGAGGAAAGTTGACCCTGTAACTTGAGAATAGGGTGGTGCACAGGGCCCTGAGGAGTACCGCAGAGGAGGGGGTCTGTGAGGGAAGTGCTCCTAGCAGGGGTGGGGGTTAGGGGTAGGAGGGTGGGGAGCTTGGGGGGTTTGGGGGGACCTCTGAGTAGAAATAGGCAAGTGTTTTCCCTGTCACTCAAGGGGAATCAGACATTTCAGGCATTCAGCAAACACAGAGAAGTACCTCCAGAGTGCCCCAGAGAAGGTTTCTTTGAGGAGATGACATCTAAGCTAAGTCCTGAAGGATGAAAAGGAGCCCTGAGGCAAAGGCCAGCAGAGCATCCCCAGCAGAATGCACGTTGCAAACCAAGGTCACAGGGCATCACTTCCTAGCAGAGGCTTCCAGCCGAACAAAGGCTTTCACTTCAAAAGCAGCGTCCTGCCAAATGCACCTGGGGGTCACGGAGGTGATCTGGGCTTCCCTGACCTTCAGAATCTCAAAAAAGCAGTGAATTCAGGGCAGACTGGACTGTGGACTTTATTTTAAGTCCTGGGTTGAGCAGGAAGGCTGTGTGAAAAGCATACTCTTTTTTCCTATGTTGTGAGAAAAAGTGCACAGCATGGACTTAAGTTTTCTTTTCTTTTCCTTTGCTTTCTGCCTCATTTTCTATTCGCTCACCTACAAGTTTATTTGGAAAAGTAAGTTAATTCTGTTTCTTTTGTCCTTAAGGAAAACCAAGCCTCTTACTTACTGGTCCTAAAGACAAGGCCCGGGTATCATAATGAGTTTTCCTCCTGGGAGAGCTGCCGGGAACAGAAGACCAGAGCTGCTCTGGGACTTGTCTCTGTGCATTTCTGATGCCTGTGAGGGGCCACTGGGCACGGAAAACTCTCTTTACATCTACTCTGTGTTTTACACAATTTATGCAATTTCTTAAATTGACTTTTTTAAAATTTTCTTTTTTCTTAAGCTGTAAATGCTGGAGAGAAAGTTTAGTATTCTATTTATAAATTTGGAGTTTTAATAATCACTTTTAGAGGGAGTGTTTCTTTTTATTGTGATAAAATATACACAATGTAATTTTAACATTTTTAAATGTACAATTCAGTGGCATTAAGTATATTCACAACATTATCTAAGCATCACTACTATCCATTTCCAGAGCTTTTTCATTATCCTAAACAGAATATCTATACCTATTAAATAATAAATCCTCATCCTCTCCTGTCCCCAACCTCTAGAAATCTCTATTCTACTTTCTATCTCTATGAATTTATCTATTCTAGGTACCTCATATGAACAGAATTACACGATATTTGCTCTTTTGTATGTGGTTTATTTCACTTATAATAACGTTTTCAAATTTCATCCATATTGTAGCATGTATCAGAATTTTATTCTTTTTTAAGGTTGAGTAATATTCCATTGAATTTTCAATTACTATTTAATCTATTTAAGTTAAATAGTCTATATTCCTGTAAATTAGCTGTTCCATTTACAATTTAATGTTCATTAAACATTAAACCTTCACTCATGACTAGACATAGTGTTTCATCCTCGTAATCCTAGCATTCTGGGAGGCCAAGGCAGGAGGACTGCTTGAGCTCAAGAGTTTGAGACCAGCCCAAGCAAGAGTCAGACCCTGTCTCACTAAAAATAGAAAAATGAGCCAGGTGTTGTGGCTCACAATTATAGACCCACCTATTCTGGAGGCTGAGGCAGGAGGATTGCTTGAACCCAGGAGTCTGAGGTTGCGGTGAGCTAGGCTGACATCATGGCACTTAAGCCCGGATGACAAGAGTAAGACTCTGTCTCAAAAAAAAAAAAAAAAAAAAAAAAACCTGCATTCATAAATTCATTGTAATTATTATTCTTTTGAAGTCCTTCAAATATTTATCCTAATAAACATAAACATTCACTGGTTTTTAAACTACTGTAGCCAAGGTAACAAATCTAATAAAATAAGCTATATATAAATTGTATCTTAAATTTTTAAAACATTATACAAACTTAATAATATTTACCTATGTTGTTCAACCCAGAATCACAGGTATAAAATTAATTATACGATTAAAAATCTTGAATTGCTTTTATAAGGTGAATCTATCAGATCTAACATAATCAATCTGATTATATTAAGAATTACAAAGACTTTATATATCAAGTAAGTATAAATTATTCCAATGATGGTAAAATTCTGATCTATACTTTATAGAATATTATTCACAGAAATGAATTGGACTTTCTTTGTTCTCTCTATAGTCAATTTTTTGTGTTGGAAATATACTTCTCCAACAAATAAACATCTCAAATAACTTGAAGTTGCCACATATTCACACATTTTCATCTGGGAAGCAGAACTTAAATTCCAGTGGGATTAAGTATAATCCCTTTATACTTGCTTTAATGGTATAACCTTCCATTAATGAACTTAAAGAGCTTCTTTTTCAAAAAACAGAGTGTCATTTTGTTGCCCTCGGTAGAATGCTG
This sequence comes from Otolemur garnettii, assembly GCF_000181295.1. Taxonomy (NCBI): domain Eukaryota; kingdom Metazoa; phylum Chordata; class Mammalia; order Primates; family Galagidae; genus Otolemur; species Otolemur garnettii. The sequence goes on along the minus strand of NW_003852650.1, from coordinate 708,642 downwards.
TGGCATCACAGCTCCCAGCAACCACCAACTTCGGAGCTCAAGCAATTCTCTTGCCTCAGCCTCCCAAGTAGCTGGAACTACAGGCGCCCACCACAATGCCTGGCTATTTTTTAGAGATAGGGTCTCACTCTTGCTCAGGCTAGTCTGGACCCGTGAGCTCAGGCAATCCACCAGTCTCAGCCTCCCAGAGTGCTAGGATTACAGGCGTGAGCCACCACGCCCAACCTAAAGAGTTTCTTTTTTTTATAGTTATTGGAACTAGTGGAAATCTCATTCCATATCTTTCTAATGTAATTAAGCTAGCAGCCCACAACATGGACTTGACAACATTAGATTTGCAAAGAGAGAAGACGTCATTCCTTTTAAGGGTCTCTTTTTAATTGGTTTTATACTTGTTAGCTCTTTTTTTTTTTTT
>NW_003852650.1:705230-707898 GCF_000181295.1 Otolemur garnettii | reverse complement strand
ATCATCAACATTTCATTGGCTTCTATTAATCATATCACCAGACAGAATCCTGTATTCTTACCATATTTAAGCTTGCTAAGTCTTCAAGACATTTAAAAGTTTGACTGTGCTATGTTTCTCTAACAAATTTTTTATTCTGAGGTTATTCACCTGTCCATATTCAAAAGTTTCTAAAGTCCAGATGAATCAAATGTATCATTTAATTTTAGATCTTCAAACTAGCTTTAATAGCTAATTTTTCATTGATTTTTTTATTCATTTAAGAAACAGTTATTGAGCGATTTCCCTGAGTTAAATCACAAGGACCCAGAGTGGAATAAAACTTGGTCCCTTTCCCAGGAGATCTTACATTCTAATAGATGAGCCAGGTATGTAAAAAATTACAGAAAAGTAAAGTGCAGAACATGGGCTGTGTAAAGTGAATCAGATGCACAGATTTAAAAAAAGCAGACGCTAACTGTGTCTCAGAGCATCAGGAATGGCTGCTCAGAGCATATGGACACGATCTGATATGAAAAATAGCACATCACCAGCAAGGGAACAAAGAAAAGCATTTTAGATACCAAGGCACAACCATTAGAAACCCAAAAGAATATTCAGAAAGGCTTGTGGAAAATATGGATAACTCAGGGAATCATGAGTATCTGACTATGTTCCATCCCCCACGGGAATGGGGGTCAGTCTTTGATGGACCTTGAATTCTGTTTTATACTAGTGGTTTCCAATCTATTTCATAGTTGGCACTCACACAGAACTCCAACATTTATAGGCATTTACCAGCATGGATAGTGGTAAATAAATTATTCATCTCCCAGCAAGAAATGACTAGCTAGTGCTACCCAAAAGGCTAGCTACCCCACTCATCCTGCTCATGCCTGAGTGTGCCTGCGTGCACATGTGCAGGGAATGGTGAAATCAGTGACCTGTCACAGCTGTACCCACTCAGGTCACACCATTTGGGATGTTTTGCTGTGGAGCCAGTGAATGGATTTAATCTTGGGAATGATATGATCAGATTCAATTTTCTTTGAACAATAATTCACAGAAAGAGAAAAGTATTTATTAAAGATTTCAGTGAGGAACCAGCATTTTAGATGGAGATTTTCCTAGGAAAGGGAGAACCCAAAGTAATAATATGGGCTATAAAAAAGAAAATATTTCTGAGGGGGAAATGTCCAAAACTGTGAAAGCAGACAGTATAAAGGAATTATAGAGACACTTCAAAGCCAGCAAGTACTTGTTACTTGATTTACAGGGCAAAGTAAAATACTGGCTACAGTTAAATAAGAATTATAGAAATATATCGAGGAAAAACTAGATAACTAAGAAAAAATATATTACTTTGGAAAAGAATTTGTCTAAGGATCTTTGTACAAATTTTCAGACTGTTTTAAGCCTCATACTTTTTTGAACATGATTTTTTCATCTCAGCCATTCTATCCATCATTGACTCCAAAGAGATTTTATTCCATTGTTTAAATATTATATACTACTAGAAAATTTTTAAGTGGGAAGGAATATTCAGCACTGATTGGGGGAGACATCTGATTCCAGAGAGATCTGAACTCACAAAATGACTGAAAGCCGGAAGTACAGCCAAATAAAAATTCAGAATAGCTGCAAAATAGGAAAAGTAGGTGTCTTTGGGGTTTTTTCCAATCCTGTTTTCTCCAGAATAAAATTTGCCTCCAAAAGAGGTTAGCAAGACTGACACAAAAGCCTTCAGCTTCCAGTGAATTTGAACAGACAGTAATTGAAAAATTACAAAAACTTTGAAAGTGCCTTCAGTGAAGCCAAACCGTAGTTGACAACTGCACGCAGCCGCTCCACCCAGTTACTCAGGCGCTGACAGAGACGGGTGAAGGGCAAAGGCACGGCCACCACAGGGAGGGAAGGGCAAATGTGAGTGGCTTTAAGAGTCACTTGAAGGAGCACGGAAACTGTGCTATTAGAGATAGAGATTACAGTAAGACAAAAAAAACTTGTTACTTTTTCCAAGTATGAGAGAAATACAGTGTATGTATGTTTGAAGGGGTGGGATGGTGGGAGCAGGCGTGTTGTGGGCATCTTTATAAAGGTGGCGCAACTCCTACAATGAAGAGCGGCGAGAGAAGCCACAGTGGTAGGATTTAATAGATGCACCCCGGTATAGCTACTCTCCGACCAGATGCCACAACTCCAGAATCAAAGACAAAATTACTAACGGGAGCACAGCCCAGGGGATCCTCACAGCATAACGGGAGTAAGCTCGTCATTGCATCTAAAGGAATAACAATAACATTGAAAACATTCGGGAAAGGTCACTTTTTTCCCCCTCCATGGGATTTTACAAAGAGTGATCTGAAAGATATCTCTCCTCAGGGTTCATGCTAGTGAGGAGGGAAAAAGTGGAAATGAGAGTAATGCCAGTCAGACGTTAAACAAAAGGGGGGCGTGACTGCCAAGAGGCCACTCGGGCAGGTGGGCACGCGGGCAGGTGGGTACTCGGGCAGGTGGACAGGTGGGCACTCGGGCAGGTGGGCACACAGGCAGATGGGCACTCGGGCAAGTGGGTACTCAGGCAGGTGGGCACTCGGGCAGGTGGACACTCGGGCAGGTGGGCACGCAGGCAGGTGAACACTCAGGCAGGTGGGCACGCAGGCAGGTGGGCACTCGGGCAGGTGGGCAC
>NW_003852650.1:689709-704092 GCF_000181295.1 Otolemur garnettii | reverse complement strand
ACAAGTGCACTGACCCGCTCACAGACCACTCAAGGACAGCCCTGGACAGAGGAAAAGCCCATACTTCTATGTGACACTCAGCTTCACAGATTCCACCTCCCCTGAGTTGTCTTTTCTTTCCTAAGTAACATCTTTATGTGGGAAAACTTACCTTTTCAGAATAAAAGGCGGTCACAGAAGAAGAAAACCACTAGGCTTCAATGTAGCAGACTAATCAATTTTTCCTCTTCCAAACTAGCTACTCCCTCCAAATACGAGAAATTTGACCAGCTACAAGCTGAGTGCAAGTTCCACAAGGATGGAACATTGTCCTGGAGAATGGGAAGAAGAGTGTCAGAATTCTCACAGTTAATTATTGTGAGAATTCATTCAATTCATTATTCACAATCTTGAACTAAGCATAGCTTTTGAGTTGGGAAATCCATAGGTGATGGGAGTGTGTTGTCAAGATAAATGTTTAAATAAAACCAGTAACAGCCGCTATCTACTGCATGCCTTCCGAGTGCCACCCACCATGCCATTGTCTGGTTCAAGTAAGGACACCCTGTGAGCCAGTCATTGCTCTCATTTTACAGACCAGGAAACCGAGACTTTTTTCCCAATTCACACGGCTTTTAAGAAGTGGAACTAACATTTGATCCAGATACACTGGGTGCCAAAGTACAAATGCATTCCAACATATAATGCTGCCTTTCTTTCCAATGAGGATAACAATAAAATTCTTCATAAATAAGTTTAAAGAGAGAAAGAGAGATAGATACACATATTGCTCACTCACATAATTAAAACCAGAACAATCGTATTTAAATATCAAGTGATAATATAAATTACTGGAGTAATAATGTAAATTTTCTAGATAACATACACAAAAATAATGGACTAGCACCCTAAAATGTAAGTGGATATGGGGAGGTACATGTAATTTAACTGTTAAGTTGAAAATTACAAATTTGTAAATTTGGAAAGGGGGCTGTCTTAGAAAAGGTTACAGCCTGCCAAATGGCCCTCCTGGAAACATGGCTTTCGTGTGGAAGCTATGGAGGAAACAGGAATTTATGCTGAGCAGGTTGGCGCAGTACACATGTTCAACAGGTTGTAGGAAGATCCATAAATATTCATGAAGCGGGGTCCCCACCCTTGTGTACTGCATAAACATGTTCACTTTGGGCTGGAGGCGTAACACTGGAATGTATTACTGTCAGGCTCTATTCATCAACAGACGAAGCAGACACAGGAAGGCACCTGGGTGCATAGCTTCTGTAAACTGCCCAGAGCCAGTCCATTGTTGGTGGTCTCTTGTCAAGAGAAACATATTAAAATCACCTCTTATCCAACTAAAACTATAGCTATCGTTTTTGGAACAGGAGGTCAGTTATTCTGAGTCTCACCATGAGCAGCAGTTGTTTCAAAATTGCTTATCTTGAGGCCAGTACTTGATCAGTTGCTAGAGAAAAAGAAAAACCTCGTGGCAGCTAGAACATAGTTTATATTCTAAGTGTAGAGGTGCATGACTTAAGCCCTGCCTGGCATGGCCTTAGGTCTTGTTTATAACTTGGTATCTCATTTCCACAAAGAGTCTGTTCCATCAGTCTTATGGAACATTTTAACATTAACGCAGCTGTTCTGTCTAAACTGCAAAAAGGATGGGGTATAATGAGATGTGTGTGACCTCTCATTTTGTTTTGGCCAGGAACTTGGGTTTTAAGGTTTCTTTAGAGTCCCCCTGACCAAGAGGAGGTCCCTTCTGTCAGTCAGTTGGGGGACTTTGGGTTTTATTTTTAGTTGCAATAACGCTTGCAGTCATCTTCCCCCCCAAAAAATTGTCCTAGCACCAGTCAACATGTGAAGCTTATCATCAGAATAACAGAATCATAGTATCCAGTTTAAATTCTACCAAATTGTGGGTTAAAAAAAAAAAACTAACTGAAAACAAAAATCTGTCTTTAACTTTATTTTTTGGGGGGTTTTTTGTTTTTTTTTTAATTGAAAGTCTTTAATTTTAGTATCTGAAAGTTCTGTATTGCTATCCAATAGGATTCTAATTGAAGAATTTGCCATTATTAAAGTCTGGCTTGATACAACATAAGAGAATATGATGTAAGACAGCTATTGTGGGTGTGATTTTTAAAAAGCAAAAATGTAACTTCCATTAGTTTCTAATGACCAGACTTAGTCTTTCTTCTTCATAGTAGTCAGTGGAGGAAAGCTCAGCCACCTGAGTAATTTCTCAGACCCATCAGGTGTGAGCACAAGGAGTCGCTCTGAGGTCAGAGTTGATGCGGTGGTGTGGGCTGGGAACAGTAGGGGTAGACATCCACTTTTCTTCCATCTTTCCTGTTGGCACCCACTGAGCTGTGGAAGGGTCCCACTGTGGGACTGTCCTGCTGTTGGCTGCCGCACTCCACGTGTGCTTTATGGAGGTCCCGGGGCTCCACACCAGTGTCCTGAGCATCATAACCACTGCTTCACTTCTGTCTTCTGCAATCGTACAGATGTCTCTGTGGCCGGCCGTAATTCAGAGTCATATATGGAACACAATTCTGGGACACATAATTCCAGCTTAGACAAATTGGCACAGTACAAAAATCACTACAATTTTTAATAATAAAACTAAGACATGACTGTTTTGAAAGTAGCCCATGCAATTTAAATGCTGCAGCAATTTAATACTTATCACCATTCATTTTAAAAATATCTAAACAAGCTTTAATTAGCTATTGAAATTTTAAACCATTCCATTTTCTTCAGGAACATGTATTTTCATTTTACTTCCCCTGTAAAATTCTGTCCTAATGTAATGTACTTAGTCTTACCTTTTTTTCTTAGTTTATATTTCTGCAGTAAGAAAAAAATGTAGATTGAAATTTCATGCTTATCTTTGCATGAATAAGAGTTCTTAATTTGTATAGTTCAGTAATTAATCTTAAATCTTAGAGAGTGCTGTTGTTAGTGCTTTCTGTGTGCCTTTTAAAAAGTCTTCACCTAGCAAGTCCATGAAGGTGTTCCTCTATATCATATTATATTTACTTATTTATTTAGCATATTGCATTTTGATCTATTGCTTTTTAAGTATCATGTGAGACAAAAATCAGCATTCTTCTTCTCTTCCATATGCATATTCAGTTGACCCCAAACTCTTAATTTAAGAAAATCATGCACCTTATTGCATTATGATGACATCACTGCCATGAATTGAGTAGGCCTGTTTTTTAATTCTATTGTATTTCATTTATCTTTTTCTTCTTCTTCTTCTTTTTTTTTTCAGTTTTTGTCTGGGGCTGTGTTTGAACCCACTACCTCTAGTATATGGGGCCGGCACCCTACTCCTTTGAGCCACAGCTGTCGCCCTTATCTTTTCCTTCTTATACAAATAACAAACTCTCTTAATTACTATAATTTATTTGCAATAAAGTCTTGATATCTGGTAGTACAAGTTATTCAACATGGTCCTTTTTCAAGATTGTCTTGGCCTTTTTTCATAAATTTTAGAATCAGCATTTTAGTTAAACATTTAGTTAGAAATTTTTATTGGGCTTTCTTTGAATCTGTAGATTATTTGCTCTACAGTTCAATTGGTATCTTTACAATGTACAGTATCCCATGGCAAATTGTGATGTGAGTATAAGAGAGAAAAAACAAAAAAGTGAAGGAGATAGGAGGTGTGCAGAGGACTGACATTATAAATAAAGTAGCTGAGATATATGGAAAAGTGTACAGCAATCTTAATATTAAAACTCTTTTTAAAGTACTACTAGTTGATGAATCAGTTAGGTTCTTCTTCAATTACTTTGGAAGCCAAAACTTGAGAAACACCTACCTTGTCATTAGTAACCAATACTTTATCATCATCATAGAAAATTCAAATTGATTAAAATTGCCATTTTCTGTGGTGCCCTGAAGGCTTTTATCCTCCAGAGAGATGCACCAAGGTAAGAGTCCAGATGGCTGAGATAAAGGCTGTCATTGCTAAGGGGGCAGAGGGAGTTGTGGAAGTGGATGAGAGAACCAAGATCCAGAATGCCCACAGGTACTTCTTCAAAGTACACAAATTTTGGAAGTAAGTCTCTCACGACTCTACGTGCCCGCACACCATTTGGGAGCACTTACATTGGCTTGGAGCACATATGTCCTGTTGAAACCACTGATCTCTTATCGCCTCTCCTCTCCATCCCCAGGGTGAGAAAGAGTGGGGATGCCTGACAGGGCTGGGGTGGTTTCCAGACCCACCAGACACTCAGTGATTATCCCCAGTGTTTGCAAACCAAATTACCGTCGGGGAGAACTGAGCTACATCTTTCCTCCACATCGGAACCCAAGGCTGAGTAGTACCAGGCAGAGTGAGGAGAGTCTATTTTGCTCTGCTACACCCAGCCAGAAAGCCATAGACACATTGCAAAGCTCCGATCTGGCCAGTGCAGCCGCTGGGACTGCACCCTCCACTCCCCAGCTGGCACTGACTCGTCACTGAACATCTCCTGGGTCCCCTGTGCTTCCCTTCTTCAGTTTCACGTGCCTTCTGAAGGCACGTGATTTTAAGCTTCCTGAATCAGAAAAAGAACAACAGAGTAAGGCTCTGACCCCATATGCTGGAGGTGGCGGGTTCAAACCCAGCCCGAGCCAAAGACAAACAAAACAAACAAACAAACAAACAAAACAAACAAAAAAACCAAGAAAAAGAACAACAAGCATAGCCACAAGGCTGGCACTTGGGTGCTGTCGGCCTGTTTGGATGGCTCTTAAAAGTAACAGAAATTTTAAGCAGGTGGCAGCACAGCCCCAAGCACTCTGAAGGTCAGCTATGTTTTAGGGCATTGTCATGTCCACTGTGCCCAGCAAACCCATCAGGGGGCTTCAGAGGCTGCTTGGTGTGCTGTGAGTGCCGTGACCACCCCTGTGGTTTGACATCGCAGGACGTGCCTTCTGGAGACAGCGTAGAGCAGATGGCACTGCCAAGCGGCTGGTTCCCTGGTAACACCAGCCGGGTTTAGTTCCAGCTACCTCTGAAATAACTGGTCTCTCTGAAGAGCTGTCACTGGCGTGGGGTGCTGCAAAGTCCTCTCTGCAGTCTTTGAAGGGCCTCTCTGTGTGAACTAAGCTGACGGCAAACCTCTTCCCCAGCTTTTTTCTCATGAATTCATATCACAGAACACATCAATCACAATGCTTCAATGTTTGAGTTCTTCAAGATCTGGACAATGTTTTCTGAAGACTCTATTGCTGGACTTGGCAACTTGTAAATAAATGCCTACCAGAAAGCCCTGGTACCTACAGAGCAGGAACAGTGCGGGACCGGAAAGCAAGCTCAATACACATGTTAACGGGTCCTCGTCTTCCTGAGTCTTTTCTTTTTTGAGCTAAATGCAGTGTTACAGGGCCTGTGTGTTCCTCTGTTGGATGGCAATGCACATGCGACACAGATGGAGCAGAAACAAAATGCCCACATTCTGGCTGTTTGGTGAATGTAGTTAAACCAGGAACGTAAGTGACAGCTCGAGTACTCACCAGAAATGGCATGTTTCGGCTGAAGCTGAAGTTCAAGTCAAAACTCTAAATCCCGCATTCTTAACCTGGAGTCCATAGAGCCAATGGGCTGTGAACTCCAGGAAATGATATGATAATAGTCTCAGGGATATAGACACAAGCACTGTTTCTCTGTTTTGTTTTCTTTTTACAAAGGGGTTCCATTATAAGGTTGTAAAAGAAGTCTGTGACACTAAAAATAATAAGAGCCATAACTAAATGCTTTTGAAACCTTGCGATGTTCAATCCTCTCCCTGCTTTATTCCTTTAGCAGACACCTGCTGAGTGCCTAGCAATTCTCTGGTGCCATGACATTTGCTTTAGGGAAATAAACATGAATCAAAGATCACAATTTTTAATTCTAGCAGAAAAAAAGAAATTTATTGCATTTGAGCTGGGCACTGTCCTACATACTGCATACAGTTTCTTACTAATCTGCACAGTATATCTCCCAGAAGTCACCATTAACCATGATGGAAGGATTTATTTTCTAAAAATGGTCACAGTGATATTTCCTATCAAATTTTCCCATCAAGAAGTGGAGTTTTATTTTCTTCTCTTGAACCCAGCCAAGTGTGGCAACTATCCTGACTCAGAGTTTGGTGGAAGTGGCTCTGAGCAACTGTTCAGGCCAGGTCATAGAAGGTGACAGGTGCCACAGCTTCTGCCTGGCTATCTAGAGTCACTTGGAACCCAGCTACCATCTTGCAAGGAAGCCCAGGCCACACAGAGAGGCCTGTGCAGAGAGCAGCAAGGTCTCTGGCCCTCAGCCCCAGCTGGGCAGGCAGCTAAAACCCAGCACCAACTCGCCAGCTGTGAGGATGAGGCACCAGGGAAGCTGCCCCTCCAGCCTCCTGCAGTGAGTCCCTGCCAGCACTGCCTGACACAGAAATAAACTTTTCCTGCTGAGCTCTGCTCAAATGTGTCAGTTCATGAGCAAAATAAATGATGATGATTGTTTTAAGCCACAATTATGGGGTGATGTGTCATATAGCAATAGATAACTGGAACAAGCAACACGTCCATGTCTGCTGCTGTGGCTTACAGGTTAAATAATTTGCTCACAGTCCCCAAGCTAGTGAGTGGTAGAACTGGAATTCTAAACCAGCTCTGCCTGATGGGTGCTATAAAACCCAAACAAGAGGATAGAAGAAAGAGTTTTTCCTCTATGACTCCATATATCTCCACATAAAAAGAAATTTGGCCCAGGCCCACCAAACAACAATGACGGCTGCAACCATTGTGGCGTTGTGGCGTGCGCCTGTAGTCCCAGCTACTTGGGAGGCTGAGGCAGGAGACTCACTTGATCCCAGGAGTTGGAGGTTGCTGTGAGCTGTGATGCCACAGCATTCCACCCAGGGCAACAGCTTGAGGCTCTGTCTCAAAAAAAAAAAAAGAAATTGGAAGGAAAAAAGGCAAAGTGTTAACATCTGTTTAATCCTAAAGGTAGGAACTCTGGTGGCTATTATTTTATATTCTGTTTTTCTGTATATCAGAGATGTTTTGTGACTTCAAACTAACTTTTCAAAGATAAAAGCAAAACAATGTATTCAATTTGAAAATGCATTTAATTAAAACCAAACATGTATGCAATTAAGGTCAGACATGAAAAGTAAATTAATGCAACCTAATTGAATACACCCTCATAGTAAACCAAAAAAAGTAAATTCAACTTCAAATTGTGTAAAGTTAACCATACTTTATAAAATCAGAATTATCACCAATGCAAGGTCTGCTCAGCTCAAACCTGTCTTCACTCAGCTAATTGTTAGTCCACATCCTCATGTACTTGCCATGAGCTTTTAACTCAGAAGAATCTTGAAAATCCAAAAAGATGTGCATAGATGTGGAGGGCAATAACTCCAGCCCACAGCGGAAGATCCATATATTGATTCTGGATTTACTGTAAGCCCCAAAAGCATTTGAATAAAAGGAGAAAAACATGAGCACTTAGACTGCCTCTGAGAAACACAGGGAAATTTTCAGAACTGAGGGCGATTCTTCCCACCGCTCCCATAGGGCTGGATCCTCAACTCCACGTGGCATGTAGTTAATTATTTCTCGTATGAATCTTCCAGGTGGAAAACCATCCACCCCATACGTGCTGTCTCCTGAACAACAGCGGGGGAGGGGGGGCCATCCATCGCACTTCGTTCTTCTTTGCTTCTATGTGAACTCAGGCGGCTCTGCAGTGGCTAAGCAGGGAATTGTGTCCCTAGTGCAGAATTATCTAAGGGAAACCTCATTCATGGCCTGAAGTATCCTATAGACAAGTAGAAAAGTTGCGGTTGGCTGTGCATCTTTGACAAGTGGGAAGCAAGTCTGTATCTGTACAGTAAGAAGTTGCCGTAAATCTAGAGCAGCTCTGTCATTCCTCCAGCTCACTGAGAAGCCTTGTCAGGAATTGGCGTGACTAGAGTGAATAATCGCAAAGACATTCTGTTACAAGTAACATTATTTCTTCCAAGAAGTTGTTTGGCTGTGCTGTTGGAAGTGGGCCCAGGAAGCAGATTTGAAAGGAGTGCAAACAGAGGGGTTTCCCGGCGGCCGCAGGCTCTCCCGCGGGACCTTTGACGGTAACACCCCAGTTTCCGAGAATGAGTACAGAGAGTGGTAACTAACTTTCCTGGACAATTGAAGGCAGCTCTTGATTGTGTTGACTTTTTTTCACACTCCCAGGCTCTGCTGAACAAAGTCCACAGAATCCAGCTTCCCTATCCTGCGTGACCGCAGCAGCATCTCCGCTAAAGGCCCCTGTACGTAGGGTTCTTGCCGTCAGAGTGACAGATGGCATCGCAGGCCTCCCTTCTAACCTGCCTTTCTAGTACCTTGAAAACCTCCTCATGCCTCCTCTCCTCCTGTTCATGTTTCATTGAAATTCATCCTCGTATTTCCACTGAAGAAATTACTTAACTCAGCATCTTTTCCCCTCCTATCTTTTTCATGACAGTGAATTTTAAAAGGAAAATTTTTTCTTTACCGTCTTACCAGTGAAATATGACTGCCTTTTTTTTTTTTTTTTTTTTAGAGACAGAGTCTCACTTTATTGCCCTTAGTAGAGTGCTATGATGTCACAGCTCACAGCAACCTCCAACTCCTGGCCTCAGCCTCCCAAGTAGCTGAGAATATAGGCTCCTGCCACAATGCCTGGCTATTTTTTTGTTGCAGTTTGCCCGGGGCCAGGTTTGAACCTGCCCTTCTCAGTATATGGGGCAGGCATCCTACCCACTGAGCCACAGGAGCCACTTAGAAAAGGTTTTTTTCCTTTTTTTTTTTTTTTTTTTCCCCAGTTTTTGGCTGGGGCCAGGTTTGAACCCGCCACCTCCAGTATATGGGGCCAGCACCCTACTCCTTGAGCCACAGGCACGGCCCCATGGCTGCCTTTCTTAAACATAACTCAAAGCTAAAGTTCTTTTCTACTGAGTTATTTTCATGTCTTTTGTTAGATCTTTTACTTTTTTCAATTTTTTCGTTGTTTTTAAGACATTTTACATAATTAACAAAAAGCTTTCAGAAATCTATAAATTTGCCTTCTAGAACACTTCAATTTACTCTTTACTTGACCATCATCCTGCTCCAGGATACTGAAGGAGTTGGTATATGCATAACAACTTTTTTCTTTTTGGAGATGGGCTCCTGCTCTGTCACCCAGTCTGACACTTCCCTGGAGCCTCCAACTCCTGGACTCAGCAATCCTCTCATGTAAGCCTTCCAGGTAGCTGGGACTACACACTCCGGTTACCATGCTCAGATAGATTTTCTATTTCTTTTTGTAGGGACAAAAGTCTTACTGTGTTGCTTAGACAGGTTTTGAACTCTTGGGCTCAAACAATTCTTCCTTCTCAGCCTCCCAAAGTGCTGGGATTATAGGCATGAGCCACTGTGCCCAGACAACAAATATTTTGAGTATGAAAACATCATCATCTTGTGGACTTGTGGGTTTCTGTTGTTAAAAAGCCTCACTGCCTTGTCCCACATAGCAAGAATTCTTGATGTTTTCAGTTTCTTCATTACCTACTTTTCAATGAGTCCTCCTTAGTAGTTAATTTTTTTTTGGAGTCTGATCTAGTTCTAGAATCTTGGTAATTTGTTTTTCCCACGTGTGATATTTTGCTTCATGAGATTTACAAAATTTATATCACAGTGCAATTCTGATATGCACAGAAAGTGTGGCTCATTTACGGCACCACTGACTACAGTGAGTGCGTGTCCTACTTTGGTGGAACAGCCCCTGCTTATACAAGTGCCCCTGGCATCTTATCTTGTTTTGACTTTGTCCTAGATTTTTCAGTCATTAAATCAAAGGTTATTATTAATAGTCATATTAACAGAATCTCGAGTGGGTAAATAGACAAATGTTTTCAGTTTCTGGCATAGTGTGGCTGAGGTGTGTGAGATGTCAGATGCATGAGCAACAAACCAATTCTCCTCTTTTTTTCCTTCTTTTTAGAATCCCCTCCTTTTAATGTAAGTTTAAATCTGTAAGAAAAACACCAGCACTGCTCTCTTTTCCATAAAGCATAAAAGAGACAGCATAACTCGCAGCTTCCTTTCAGGGCGGCTCCCAAAGTGATCACTCAGGAAAACAGGGACTTGGATGGGTGGTGGACCTGTCTTATGCCTCAGCTGGAGGTAAGAGAGACACAGTGAGCTGGACACCCACCAACAACTATCCCCACCCGACCATAGCTAACAGGGCCAGTGGAAAGCTCCTAAAGTGTGGGTTAGGGTGTTTATCCATTACGAGTCAAAATAGTGATACCAATTTTTATACTAGTTATAATACTGGTATTATATCGATTCATTGGATGCTTTCAACAGACCACCAGTTAATTTATTTTCAATAATGATTTCTTTCTTTCTTTCTTTTTTTGAGACAGAGTCTCAGTCAGTTGCCCTGGGTAGAGTGCTGTAGTGTCATAGCTCACAGCAACCTCAAACTCCTGGGCTCAAGAGATCCTCTTACCTCAACTTCCCAAGTACCTAGGGCTACAGGCACCCACCACAATAGCTGGCTAGTTTTTCTATTTTTAGTAGAGGTAAGAGGAGAGGTAAGGTCTCTCCACTCTTGCTCAGGCTGGTCTCGAACTCCTAAGCTCAAACAATCCACCTGCCTCAGCCTCCCAGAGTGCTGGGATTACTGGTGTGAGTCACCACACTCAGCCAGTGATTTCTTATTTTTAAATTCAATTGATAGTATCAAACCTCTTAGATGCTCATTCTATCTAAGATAAAACTCAGATACTAATTTGAATGCTGTGGTAATTCAATAAAAAGTAAAAATTAAAGATAAAAGTATTTATTTGTGGAAATAATACAGATACAAATTTTGGTGGAGCACAACATATGATTTAAAAAAGAAGAAACTCTTGTAGATCAGCCTTGGCAAAGAATTTTTGAAGACAAACCCAATGGCAATCACAGCAACAACAAAAATAAATGAATGGGTCTTGATTATATTAAAAGGCTTCTGCACACCAGGGAAATATTCAACAGAGTAAATAGACAATTTACAGAGTGGGAGAAAATATTCACAAGCTGTATATTCAATAAAGGCCTTATAAGGCCTATAATCTCAAGCAAATCAGCAAGAAAAAATCAAACCCATCAAAAAAGTGGGGAAAAGATATAAACTGAAGTTTTTCAAAAGAAGATAGACAAATAGCCAACAAATATAGGGGGGAAATCCTCAACATTGTTAATTATCAACCCAAGCGCCCATCAATTCATGAGTGGATTAACAAAATATGGTATATGCATATTACAGAATACCACTCAGCCATGAAGAAGGATGACTTAATGTTTTTTGCAACAATTTGGATGGGACTGGAGACCACTATCCTAGATGAAGTATCTACAGAATGGAAAAACAAGCACCACATATACTCACTACTGAATTGGAACTAACTGAAGAGCACACATGTGCTTAGAGGGAAGGAACAGTCATTGGAAATCGGTCATTGGGGAGGGAGAGAAGTGGAAGGGTAAAATCTTACCGAATGGGTATAATGCACACAATTCTGGTCATAGGCATATTTATAACCATGACTCAAGCATTATAAAAGTGATCCAGGTAGCAACAAATATTTTTACCCCCCTTAAGAATTTGAAATAAAAAAATAAAATTTAAAATTTAAAAAGAACAAAAATAAAGTATTATTACTACATTAGAAAACATATGAAGCAGAAATGTATTTGGAGTTTAGGTGTACAGGGGACTTATATGTGCATCCCAATAAAGACAACATTTTTACAGTGAAAATAAAAATTCTAAGTGTTTTCAAAATGTCTATACATATGTATAGGCACACATTTAGAGCAAATGAACTAGAATGTTGTTGTGATGAGGCTGAGAGTGAAAATAAATAAAAAGAAATTCAGCATGATAGCATGATAGAATATAGTTTCTCTCTTTCCTTTCCTTCATCAATCTGAGTTAAGATTATATTTCAGCCTTCTAAAAACTATGTAAATCAAGCTAAATTTCCTACAATGGTTGTGAGTATTTTTATAAATGAATCTTCTACATGTCAGTTGCATTACATTCAAGATCAACTGAAAACATAAATTGATTATTCAACAAACAAAGCACTCCAAAAAATCAGCTTTCCAAGCTTTTAGCAAATTGCAGTCATTGGGAGATTATAGAAAGGAAAATGTTGAAATGTATCCGTACAAAAGCAAATGAGGAAAAAATAATGACAACTCTAATGTGATATAAGATTTAATTTTATAGTTCTCCTTTGAAATATCTTGACTTGAGAAGGCTTTTGTGATGGAGCACCTGTTTTTAATTGGACAAATGTTCTGCACCAAAACACATAGAAATTGATTTGAGAAGACTTAAAATTTTGCAGCATCTGCATTTAGTGAAAAGACTCATAAATAGATATAATTTATGGATTTCATCCTATAAAATTTTTGCCAATGAAAGATATCCTGTATAGAGGCAAAATGAAAGTACCTGAGAAGACTCCGTGCCTGTAGCTCAAGCGGCTAGGGTGCCAGCCACATGCACCGGAGCTGGCGATTCAAATCCAACCTGGGCCTGCCAAATGACAACTACAGTGAAAACTACAACCAAAAAAAAAAAATAGCCGGGCATTGTGGTGGGCGCCTGTAGTCCCAGCTACTTGGGAGCCTGAGGCAAGAGAATCGCTTAAGCCCAAGAGTTTGAGGTTGCTGTGAGCTATGACACCACAGCACTCTACCCAAGCCCACAGCTTGAGACTCTAAAAAAAAAAAAAAGTGCCTGAGAAAATATTGGGACTAACGTATATTACATATATTCTCTATTTAACAAATGTTCTTGGTATTTACTTTCTCCATTAAAAATATGGTTTACAGAGTAAGTTAAGATGTCAATGATCCCAGATGTACTAAGCATGCAAACAGACTTTGGAGAATATTGTAAACAAATTAATAAAAATAATAAAACTGTGTTGTACACACACACATATATATAGTCTTCAAGAAAATACCAGTGGCATGATGTCTGAGAGACAAGCTTACAGAAGAGCAAAGTACATGAATTTACGCCAAAAAGTGTGATTCTGTTAAAGTTATGTTCAGTATTCAAGTGGTCACTATAAAAGAAATGCTTTTTTTCTTTTGCTTATATATATATACACACATATATATTGTTTTTTGAATAATTTTATTTTGACTATAATTTCCAGCTGAACCAATTTATTCACAAATGTGTATATTTATAATTTTATGTATTTTTAACATCCTCTTTAACTTCCAAATGTGTCCTGTAAATTATCTGATCAAAGAAGATACTTAATTAAATATCCAATCTGATAAAAACTTAGTCTGACTGTTTAAATCGTTTCTTTAGACACTGTTATTTCTTTGTCAGGAAATACATCTTTTCAGTGTCTCAGGTTGGCACCCTTCCCACTGCTTCTCTCATTAAGGTTGAGTCCAGGTACCTTATGTGCCTTGGAAGCAAGATAATAAGCTTCAGGCTTCTCTGGCCTCGGGGTGATTGATTACTTGGAAGTGGTCCCCTGCCATGTGGTTTCTGGGTACTCTTCAGGCCTCCAAAGCTCATGTCTTCACAATGAGCTGGTGAAGCTGTGCTTATCCCTGACTCACTTCAACTCCTCCAAAGGAGGTAAGAGGACAGAGGTCAGGGAGTTGGCAGGAACGCCTACAGCTGGTCACGCCCTCAGTAGGACTGGGAGGCTCATTCATCATTCTCACTCTCTCTCTCTCTCTCTCTCTCCCTCTCTGAATCACAGTTCACTGAAATGTTACTTTGAACTGGAGATCCTATACAGTCTTTGCATACTGTGTATCTGAACAAATGTGCACACACATACTCCTGAGAGTTCGATATTCCTATATGCCAATGTGATAGTGTTATAATATGACCAAACTTGGTTTAAAGTAATTGATATTTTTAATGAACCATAGAACAGGAGAAACAAAGATCATCTGTGTATATTAGAATTGGGGGGAAAGAGATTGAGGCCTTGATCAAAACAAAAAGAAATTAGAATGAATATTGTAAAGACGAGATATCTATACAGACTGCAAGACAAATATCATATTATCAGAGAGGAAAGGAAACCTTTGCAAAAGGCAGACAGACACCCATTTCTCAAGGGTGGCTTAAGCACAGAGGCGTGGAAATGGATTATGTGGCTTCTTAAAGGCCTTTTTTAAGAGGGGAAAATATGGATGCTGGCAAAAAGAAGAGAAAGCACGTCTGTTCATATATGGGCAGAAAGGCCGTGTCTATATGCCTGTGTAATAAGACAAACACATTACTTTTAAGCCCATGTTATTTAATGTTGCTTTATTTTTTACTGAAACCAATAGCAACTGACTTTCAGACCCTAAGAGTCCTAGT
>NW_003852650.1:686182-689339 GCF_000181295.1 Otolemur garnettii | reverse complement strand
TTTTCCATTTTTTGGTAAACAGACAACTGTGTTAATCTTATTCTTAATGTATTCTACTTCAAACATTTAGTATTATGTGCATCTTTCTTTACGCACTTATTCATATTGGGCTATGTTGTATTTTCAGTTGATTTCATAGGCGGACTTGATACACACTCCTACTACCAGGATCATGTTGAGTTAAAGCCTGTTAAACCTGTAAGTAAAGGTGTGATGATATGAAAAATATTAATCCTTCTAACTTGGCCCAAACTAACCAAACCTGAAATAAGTTGAATCTATTGCTACTAATCATTGGTTTAATTTTCCACTCATATTAAAATACACCTTTCACATGTAACCCAACATTATCATTATTATTATTCATTCCAGAAATGTTTTGAAGTAGGTGACATGGTTTATATTTCTAAAATAACAATGTATTGTATTTAACCTGTCAATAGCTGACTGCCAAGTTGGAAAAAAGATGAGATTATTTAGTCTGCCGAAGTGAAGGCTGAGTATGTGTCTGGGGGCAGCACAGCCACGTGGGAAGGGGAAAGAGATGTAGGGTGGACCCTGGCTCTCCACATGGGGTCTGAGCTGCCTTCCTTGGCATCTCTGAAGCTTGTTCTAACATCCCTAATAAGGTTTCACAGAGTAGGGAATGGATTAAATGAGATAATACGTGTATACTGTTTATAAAACTGCCTATTCTGTTCTAGTAATCAAATGTTTGACTAACAAATTCAGGAATAAGTTTTCTATGTACATAAAAGGAAGTTAAACAATTACAACAAAAAAAATAAAAACAGAAGAAAACAAACCAAAAAACCACCTAAAGCTAGATAGGTTTCTGTTGAGTATAAGGAAGGAATCTTGGTCACTTGATTGGTAAAATACTAGAAAACATTGAAATAAATAAATAAATAAATACTAGAAAACTTTAAGTAGTAAATAGACAACTGTGTAAAATAATAATAGCTACTACATATCACACAGTAAGTACTTTGCTCATTTAGTTCTCATGAAATGCTGTAATGTACTAGGTAATAGTCCCACTTCACAGATGAGGAAACTGAGGCTCATAGAGATCAGGCAGCTTTCTCAATGTCCCATTACTGAGGTCAGTCACAGAGCTGGGAGAGCTGGCCATGTCACCCAGCCTGATGGGACAGACTCGCTTCAGTGACCTTCCTGGGTTTTGGGTCCAATGTTCTGTAGTCCAGTGGTGACAGAGGAGGTTATGTAAACCAGCCACTGGCATAACAAATGCATATGGAAGGGTCCCTCTGCTGCTTCTTTGCCACGGTGGCTCTTGCCCAAATCTGCAACCCGCACATCCAGCATCTTTAGGGAACAAAGCTCTGAGAGGCCTGTATGGGCTTCTCTACCCTCTCAGGTTAAATTAATTTTATTCTGGCAGAATGATCTGAAGTAAACATAGCTCACAGGCTAGACAAATCAGCACTGTGTCTGCCACAGGATAGATGTTTGAATTAATTCTGGCTTCTTAAAGCAAATCCAATTAGGGAAAACATTTACCCCGTATAACACGCTAGCCAAGTAGTCACCACCTTGTTCATTACTCATGCTACTGAGTGCTCGTAAACGAGGCTCCAAAAGTTGCTGTTTGTGGCTTTGGAGAACTTGGCAGGGATTGTGACAATAATAAGATGATCAGTGTGTTGGAAGCAAGAGAAGAACTAAAACAATGCCCACTGGCGATGTGGAGAGTCTTCACATATTTGTTATGTGATAAGAGGATGATGAATGATTTCTTTAATCTCCACTGTTAGGAAAAAATAACTCACCAGAGAAACCGCAATATGAGAAATGTTGCAATGTAAGAGAGATCTTTCTGTTAGGGAAGGTTATTAGAAACTGCAGTTGACAAATGTTGATAATGGAATCTCCTTTCTTGAATGACTTATTTAAAAGATGGACCTCCATATACCTCTGTACCTCAAAGGGATGTTCGGTGGCATGGCCCAGGAGAAAGTGACTTCAACTTAATGTTCTTTAAATTCCCTTCCACCTCTGTGAATCAAGAACACATAAAACATCCTTTTAAGATCACCAAAAAGACTGATCAACTCCGCTCTCTCCTCGAAGGGTTTTCTCAACATCCCTGTTCATGCTGACCTCACACCATTTTAGCTGAACGTAGCATAAACTACAGGCTACTGCTTTAACAGGAAGCAGGAGATCAAATTTCTGCTTTGACACATTATGCATATTATCATGTCAGACTAATATGGAATGCCTTTGAACCAGGAAGGAAGCAGGAATCTGAAAGATCAAACTAAGCCTGGATTGAAATCATTGTGCATGAAACAGTTTAAGAGGTCAGTATTTGTACTCCCCACCACTGGGCGAACACTGTGGCATTTATCCAGTCAGCACGTGTCAGCCTGCTTGATTTCCTTTAATGAGGCCTTTGTACTGATTCCATCATACCCAGCTCAATGATACCGTATCTCCAAGCAGCAACAGCTTGGAGAAAAATCCAACCTTCTGTACTAAATTGCTAGAGAGGAAAGCAAATACTGGTTTTTAACTTTCATTAAGCCTAGTGAATCTCCATGGAGTACAAAGCCAGGTTTTATGAAGAAACCGCTTTGTTAAGGGGATCAGAACAATCCTTAGCATACTGCCAGGTATGTGTATGTGTAAGGTGACCAGACGTCCCGCTTTCGGTGGGACAGTCCTGGTTTTTAACAATTTGTCCTGCATTATGCAGCGTTTTAAAAAAGTCCCAATTTTGGAAAGAATGCATGATAAGCTAGGGAACAGCGAGAGAACGGGAAGGGAGGGAATAGACAGTTTTCGGCTGCCATGTGGCTATTTCATCAGGATGTGAGTTTTATATTATTTTTGTTAATTTTATAATGTTAAACTTTAATAAATAATTGTTGAGAACTGATTATGGAGAACTGCTTATCAAAGTTGGCATTGTTGATCAGTTGTTAGAATTCGACCACCATTGTTTGGACTTAATGAACAATGGCATTTTTGGACATTGGCAACAGTGAAACATTTTGTAACTGTCTCTCAGATGTTACACATCGTACTGCGTGCTAATGCTAGTTAAACAAGTGATGTCAACAAATCAGCTATTCAGATAATTTAGGTAAGTAATTTATTTATTTATTTCATGAATTTAGCAGACAGTACT
>NW_003852650.1:677902-685207 GCF_000181295.1 Otolemur garnettii | reverse complement strand
ATGTAATGATATCAACCTATCAAGCATCACTGATTACATGAGTCAGTTTAGTTTGATTACTGCCACTGTCCTGGGTGCTGGAGATACAAAGATAAATAATACTTGAGTTTTTACCTTCAGCAACTAATGATGTAGGAAGGGATACCTTCATAGAAATAGATGTAAAATGATGTCCCCGCAGCAATTTTATGTAGAAAGCACAATGGTTACATCTCCTTGGGTGAGGAAAGGCTTCACTGGGAAATGATGCTTGAACCAACTTTGTAAGAGGCTACAGAGTCTATTAAAGCAGAAGAAGTGGAGCCCCTTTGAAGACCATTTGCAGTTTCTTACAAAACTAATCATACTCCTACTGTGTGATCCAGCAACAGAGCTGCACCCAAAGTTGTTGAAAATTTGGTCCACACAGAATCCTGCACAGGGATATTTATAGCAGCTTTATTCATGATTACTAAAACGTGATGAAGAACCAAGGTGTCCCTTAATAGGTGAAGGGAGGGACTGTGGCACATCCAGACAATAGGATTTTATTCAGTGGTAAAAAGAAATGAGCTACCATATTTTGACAAGATCTGGAGGAGCTTCAACCCCTATTACTCAGTGAAAGGAGCCGAACTGAGAAGGCTATGTACTATATGGTTCCAACCGTATGACACTTTGGAAAAGACAAAACTATAGAGACAGAAATAAGGTCGGGGCTGGGGACAGGGGAGGGGTGACTAGGCAGAGCCCAGAGATGTTTATAAACAGCTCTGAGTGATACCGTCATGGTGGGTACATGTCTTTGTCCATTTGTTCAAACCCACAGGACACACAGCACCAAGCATGAACTCTAACGTAAACTTTCCGGGGACAATGATGTGTCAGTGCGGGTTCATCAGTAGTACTAACTGCACCACTGTGGTGAGCGGCGCTGATAACAGGGGAGGCTGGGCACGCACAGGGGCAGGGAGTGGAAGGGAACTCTCTGTCCTGCCTCTCACTTTTGCTGTGAACCTAAAACTGGTCTATAAAAATTGTATTAAGAAAATAAAGCAGAGGAAGAGAACAGGTGTCCCCTTGGCCGTTCTACAGAGGACAAAAATGAAGCTCATGACTATCCAATCTGGTGTTCGCCATGGTTCTCCCATAAAATACGTGATGGGAGCAGGTCTTAAGCAGAGCAGGAGTCTGACTGGCTCCTGACAGGGATGCTGAGAAACCTTCAGCACCGTTGCTCTCCCATCGAATGGTGTTGCTATTCCTGCCTAAAGCTGCTGTCTGGGCCGGGCTTGAGGACAGGTCATGGGGATCCTGAGCTGGGTCCCTCGTCTTACCACAGCCGTCCACCAGGGGCGTAACCCTCTCCCTAACTGCAGCGGGGTCTCCACCAGGATCTCAGCGACTCCAGTGTCACTGATGCCTCTTCCTGCTAGGACCTCTCATGAGAGGCCTGAGCAAGGCTCTTTCTTAAGAACACGAAGTCTTTGGCCAACAGGGCTTTGATGAGGACACCCAGAGTTAGGCTTACAGTGGAGGCAGCAGTAGGGCTGAGCAGGGAGGGTGACAAAAGCAGATGTGTCCTCAGGAGGAAAGATAACAGGGCAGAAACCCACACGGCTGTGACGGAGATACCGGATTTCGGGGAGCAGCACAGTGCGTAATTAGATTAAAGTTTGTCAAAATCATGACGGCTATATGTCCATCAAAATGGTTAGCAACTGGGTAGTGAGAGGATTAAGCTCCAGGTAGCAGTAATTCTTGGCATAAAAATGATTAGACCAAAGCAGTTGATCAAAGAAAGACAGCAGCAGAAATTCCACGACTGGGTTCTACAGCGAAGGTACGGCTACATCCGATTCTGTTAGCAATTTCCAGGAGAAAGACACCCCATGACCGCAGTTAAGAAAGACTTGGTAAGAAAAGCTAACCTGAGATTCCTCCAGCACTTTCAGCAAATCTTTTTCTGAAGGCTTTTCTCTGGTATCTTGCCTTGTCCGATTGCCTTGTTGGAGGCTAATTTTTCTCCACAAAAATTGCTACATGCTATGTGGTTAGTGCTAATTGAGCAGCTACTATTGCAACTAAGTACGGGCAGACAGACAGGGCCTGTCTCAGTTCAGGCCAGCTGGGGGCCTTCCCCGCCTGCTGTCTGTCCCTAATTGCCTTGATGATCAGGCTGTAAGGTGTCTGCTCGAACCTACAAACAGCTGTTTTGTATTAGTATCTCCGTAGTAAATCAGTGCCGGGCCACTTTGCACATACAGCCAGCAATGAGTATAACGAGATTTAATGCTAAATACTTTTTTTATTTCATGTTCACATCAGAAGATAGTTATAAGCCCCACGTTATGACAGGTTCAGGGAAGAAACAAGATAGCGGGAAGATCACGCAGGACACAGAGCAGAGTGCACACCCCAGCACACACAGCATCTACACCAAGTGCCACCGAGTAGGGAAAATCAGCGGGGGTGTGTGTGTGTCTGTGTGTGTGTATGCACACGCACATACAGGAGTTGGGGAGGTGAATGATACACTTTCAAACCCTGATTTAAAAACCAACCATCACCAGCCACATGTTAGTAAACTGGGACTGGAGATAACTAAAGACCAAAAGAATGATAACTTGGTCTTGATCCTGTTTTCACTTGTCCTTGATTGGGTTTCACACTTTAATATTGGTCTGGACGGTCGGGGTGCCGAGCCGTGTAAGATTCTGCGTGCCGTCTCTCCCCTGAGACACGCAGGCTGCACTGACTGGGAGCTGCTCCCAGCAATCGCTGCTGCTTCTCTGTTCCCATTACTGAGCGTGGAGTTCTGTTCCCTGGGGTTCACCGTCCATCCCTGGAAATGGTAGGCACTTACAGAGGCATTAATTCTCTGGGCTTTCTCAAGCGCGCTGCGACAGTCATGCTCTTGGCACCTTCCTAGCTGTCCCAATGGAGTGAAGGCTTCCCTGTGTGCCTCCTTAGCACACACACAGTGGCGCTCAGGGCTCACTGGTCTCCCTGGCTCTGGAGCTCTCTCCCTTTGTCACTGGCATTTATAACTCTTTTATCCATCATGAAATTGGCTGTACCACTTCAGGGACTACTGGAAGAACACATCCTGAGTGTGGTCAATGGCCACAGAGAGATGAAATGGCCATGTTTACATGGTTAGTGCAGTTTAGACTCATCACCCTGGGGCCAGTTTGTGCCCCGTTGTTTCTACTTGGAAGGAATGGTGCCCCGAATGGGGCAGCTGGACACGCACAAAGGGTCTGCCATGACCAGGGGGCAGTCATTGCCCTATTCTCACGGGGGACACTGAGATCATTTCCTTTGACATGTGACCTCACTCTCTGCCCCCAGAACTTTGTAGAGCCTGGTTTTCACGCTGCCTCATGAAGCACATGAAGTCTTTTTTCCAAAATGAGAAAGCCTGTGTCTGGATGTCATCCAAGGATAATGTCAATTCCTGATTTTCCCAGAAATCCCAGAACTTCTCTTGGTGCTTGTCATTGATGCCAATGGTGAGACGATAGAATTATGTAGGGGTGTAGAGCTCTGATCCACCCCCTAAAAAAAATGGATCAACAGCAACATTAGTAAAAATAGTTTCATCTTCCCTTATTTCCAAGAGAAAGTATCCCGTGTTTTTAAAGGTAACAGCATAACCAAGTATAACATCAGGCTGTAAGGTGTCTGCTCGAACCTACAAACAGCTGTTTTGTATTAGTATCTCCGTAGTAAATCAGTGCCGGGCCACTTTGCACATACAGCCAGCAATGAGTATAACGAGATTTAATGCTAAATACTTTTTATTTTATATTCACATCAGAATATAGTTAAAGTCCCCATGTTGTCACAGGTTCTAGGAAGGAACCAGCCATAGGAAAGAAGACACAGGACACAGAAGAAAGTGTACACACACACTCAGACACACGCACCCCAGAAGAGGTTAGAAAATCAATGGAAAAAGGAACCCCTGCAGTCCTTTAGAAGACACACTTAATTTCTTCTGTTTTGAGGACAGGTATTCTCAGGTAACTACTAACATATCTAAAAACATCTGCAAATAATAAAAAGAGAGATATCATCTTCAGATTCCCCCCAAATAAAAATCAGACTATTCTCCCCAGATGCAATGATTAATCAGAGCATCCTGCCAGGTGGCACCAGCAGACATTTGTGTCCTGACCTGTTGCAGAGTGAGAAGCACACAGCCCCCCCGTGAAGTACCTCTCCATAGACTCTGGCCTGATCTTAGCCTGACAGTGTAGAAAACACAAGAGTAGCAGAATAAGGTGCATCTCACCACAAAGAAGCAATCATTCAAATCTAGCACATGGGAAATAGTAGAAGACCATTAAAAAAAAACCTAAAGAATAAAGGGGGGGATACTGTTATTGATTAAAAGACACTAAAGAGATGCCATAGTCAAAACCAACGTGTATGCCTTGTTTGTTTTTCTAGTATCTTATTTAGACATAATAATGGTGGTGCATATCTATGGGGTATGTGATAATGTTGCAAAGCATACATAAATTCAGCCCTTCAATATTAACTATTTCTAGACAGTTGGAGAAATGTATAGACTAGGTATTAAATGACATTGCGAAATTGTTGTTGATTTTAACAAGAATGCTCAAAAGGTAAAACGAAGAAAAGGAAATCCTTGGTAGTTGAGCAGGTTCCTTCAAGGTCTGCTCTTTCGACTTTGGACCAGATAATCTCCTGTAGTGGGTCTGTCCCACTATGGGATATTTAGCCACAGCCTCAGCCACAGCCTTTACCTACTAGTTGCCAGAAGCATCACTTACCGCCCAACTGTGACAACCCAAACTGTCTTCAGACCTGGGTGATTGTCCCTGATTAAGAATCACTGCATTAGTGAAGCACAGGGATGTGCATTACATAACATAATGTCTAGGATTTGGTTTAAAATATTATACAAAAAAAAAAACTTTTTTTTTTTTGAGACTGAGTCTCAAGCTGTTGCCCCGGGTAGAGTGCTGTGACATCACAGCTCACAGCAACCTCAAACTCTTGGGCTTAAGCGATTATTAGCCTCCCAACTACAGGCGCCCAGCTAGTCTATTTTTTGGTTGTAGTTGTCGTTGTTTGGCAGGCCCAGGCTGGATTCGAACCCTCCAGTGCCGGTGTATGTGGCTGGCACTCTAGCCGCTGAGCTACAGGTGCTGAGTCAGATAGATAAAACTTTAAAAGCACAATTTTTATTTTATTTTAGTTGAAGTTGAGTGATAAATGTATAGAGATTCAAAATATTATTCTTTCAACTTCTGTGTATGTTTGATATTTTTTAAAATCAATCTGTTAGTAAAACCTCATATAAGGCCATCAGTAGGCTTGCCTTTCAATGCCTCCTCCCAAAGTTGCTCTATTTTCTTCTTCAGAAACTCCTCACAGACATGTTTCCCAATCCCTGAAATAACACTTCCAGAATTCTCACCTAACAATAGCTCGGCCTGCCTTACTGCTTTACAGTCCAGGGGACTAAAGCCCAGAAGCAGAAAATATTAGCTAGAAGCAGAACTGACGTTAAAAATCAAGGTAGCAGATACCTACACTTTCCCCCCAACCCCCACCAACACCACCATCAGCAAAGAAAAGCCACCCACCCCCCCACCCCGTGTGTAGCTTCCCCCCTCGGTCTCAAAGGGAGTCACTGTTGGATGGATGGACTTTCGAACCCTGGATCTCTCTTCTTATTTAAAAATTATGTAAAACAATAGCATTCCAGCCTTAAATTTTATCACGCAGTTTAAGCCTCTATAAAAATACCAGGGGGCTGAAGAAGTAGACATTCGGGCTGTCACTCAGAATGCAGAGAAACAGGCCAGGAGGAATGTGCCAGGAAGACCAGAAGAGAGTGGGAGGACCCCAGTTGCCAGGGCAGGGGAGGGAGCATGATCTCCAGCCAGAAAGAAGAATGGCAACCAAAAAGGGAAGCCGGGAAGTTGTAAATGTTTTCAACTATTTCAAATTGAAACTAAAGTCAACTCCAAGCCACAGCCATTAAACTGAGTTAGTGGAGAAGTTGGGAGACGGGGCTATGAAATGAGTATGAAACACAGTCTCTGTGAGAAGGATGCTTGTAATTTAGTCAGAGAGAGGAAACTTCCATGCCTGAGTGAACCAATTATAGCACAATTAATTGTGAAGCTGGATGCTATTAGCTGCACCTGGGGAACAGCTTATAGCGTACGGGTTGCTATTAGCAGGATGAGAGAGCAATATGGCTGAGGGAGACCTGGGAGTCTCCACGGAGGACAGGAACGTCCAGCGGAACCTTCGCAAGTGCGTAGATTTCCGTTAGCTGAGATTTTTTCATAAGAAAGAAATAGCAAGAGCATGAGTATTGTATTTGACAGGTATTTATTAAGTGCCCACTATGCGACTAGCACCGCATTGGGGTTGATACTCTGAAAAGATGCCGAGGCCGGAGCCCTCACATCCCAGAGGCTTGGTGCCCCGTAGAAAGCAAAGAACATGCGGAGTCCTTTCAGAAGTGTGGGGTCAAGGGTGACTGGAGATGAGGATGTCTGTTAGGGTTCTCCAGAGAAACAGAACCAGGAGAGAGAGATTTAAGAAATTGGTTCACACAATTATGGGGGTTGGCTAGTTCAGAATCTGCAGGGTAGGCTGGAGACCCAAGAAAGGGTAATGTTGTAGCTTGAGTTCAAAGGCAGTTTGGGGGGAGCAGAATCCCACTTCCTCAGGGGACCTCAGTCTTTCTTTCCTAAGGCCTTCGACTGTGTGGATGAAGCTCCCCATGTTGTGAAGGGTAGACTGCTTTACTTAAAGTCTACTGATTTCAGTGTTAATCTCCCCGAAAAATTCCTTCACAGTAGCATTTAAACTAGTGCTTTGACCAAATGTACTGTGTACTGGGTACTGTGGCCTGGCCAAGAGGACATGTAAAATTACCCATCACGGAATGAGATGGATGTAAGGGACATAAGGTCGAAGGTTAGGTGGAGGGAAAGCCAGAGCAGGATGATGATTCTTGATCATTCAACCACTAAGATGCTATAGTAGGGTGGCATCTGTGGCTCAGTGAGTAGGGCATCAGCCCCATATACCGAGGGTGGCAGGTTCAAACCCAGCCCTGGCCAAACTACAACAAAAAATAGCCAGGTGTTGTGGTGGGCACCTGTGGAGGATGCCTGTAGTCCCAGCTCTAGAGGCTGAGGCAAGAGAATTGCCTAAGCCCAAGAGCTGGAGGTTGCTGTGAGCTGTGACACCACAGCCCTCTACCGAGGGTGGCAAAGTGAGACTCTGTCTTTAAAAAAAAAAAAAAAGATACTATAGTAGGGCAGC
>NW_003852650.1:660987-677671 GCF_000181295.1 Otolemur garnettii | reverse complement strand
AAATCATAATGTAAATATCTGATATGCAGGATGGTCTTAGGCAACCCCTGTGAAAGGGTCATTCAACTCCCAAAGGGGTCGCAACCCACAGGTTGAGAACTGCTGTGCTACAGGAAGAATAAGTTAAAGTGTCTCTGGAGTTTGGAGACACAGTGCTACCCTGATATCTATACCCTGAGCTACTCCATATCACACACCCAGCCTCAATCTGTGTGGTTGACACTTCCCTTCCAAGTAATCAATCCATGATCACCACGCCCTAATCTGAAAGGCAGGAAGACCCAAGTTTGCACCTTTCTCATTGCTGCAATCAGCACCAGATGCATCCAGAGCTATCTGACATTTCAAAAGGGCTGGATGAATAAAAAGGTTATTTCGTATTCAACTTTGAAGTCCTTTTAAAGCAATTCGTATTTTCTATTCTAGGTCGAAATAAGTAATGACATCGACTCTGAAATTCGGCTGTTGAACTTGACTTAGGGAACAAAGCACCACCGACAGCACCACCGTGGATCCAATACGCCCCTGGTCCCTTCTGGAGGTTGGACAGTGCCTCCCTGCCGCCCACGAATCACGGAGTTCTTTGGTCACAGCCTATGTAATTATTAGCATTGTTTGCTAGATGAGTTCTAGGTGCTTGGATGGATATATTTTTAGTCATTTTTTTCTTATATGAACCCTTGTAAAAAAAAAATTGGTTTTTAGTTTTCTAACAATATTTAATGTGAGGCATGCAAACTAAAAAAAACAATCTGTGAAAACTTCTAGGGTCAATTCTAAGAGAAATATCAGTGTGTGTCAGTGAGATGTTAAGTCAGGGCTGCTGACTGCTGAAGCTATTCTAGGCCCGATGAGTTTGCCTTAGCAGACGTTACCTGTGGTTGTCAGATGCTAAGATAGACTCTGAGACAATAATAAATGGGTACAAATGATGGAGCCAGCTTTCAGACTGAATATGGATCATTTCCCAACACCACAAGACAAAACATAGAGTCTTTGGTTTTGACTTCTTAACACCCAGAACAATGTTATGGTGATCTAAAATTTTGGACTTGTGCATGGTACCACATCCTTCCTATATTCTGACGTGTGTGTGTGTGTATAACAGGTGCATGGAAGAGTTAAATGATCAGTAGACCCCCTTTTCCCCTTTGAAGGGAATGTAGGAGTCTCTGAGGCCCATATTTTCTACTTTGTATCCCACTCCTGATACTGATGCCAGATCTACGCACACAGCCCATGAGCTTGTGGGACAGAAATCACAACTATAGGTCTACAATCAGGAACTTTGCTCTTAGGATACTCAAAAGGAATGTTAAAATACAATGGAATTCTCCATCAATGTAACGAAGATATTATGTTTGAGCAATACCAACTTTTCCTTCGCCCACTCCATCCCAATAACCATGAAAATGATATGGAAAATATAATTTTCTCTGGAAAAAAGGACTGTCTTGAAAACACATCACAGTTGGGCTTTTTTTTTAATTGGAATAAAATTGACCTATGGTGAAATGCAGGAATATTATAGGCACAATGTGATTAGTTTTGAAAATGTATACACCCATGTAACCAACGTTTCAACCAAAGTACACAGCATTTTGATTACTTTAGAAAATCTTCTTAGGCCCCCTTTCAATTAATTCCCGCATTCTCATAGACAAATCCGCTATGCTAATTTTCATCAGCATTGATTAATTTTGCCTGTTCTCAATATAAAACATGCACTCTTTTCTCATCATCTTTTCCAATTCTCTCAACCACGATTTTCTACAGGAAAATAAGTATTGCTTGCCTTCAGTGTCTTTCGACCTTTTTTTATCTCATGACACACTTGAACCTATTGTTAAACTTCTGTGGCACTCTTAAATTATGTTGATCAAAAACAAAGTGAGAAAGAGAATATACTTAACTGTGCTTTGAACTTCCTTTGAAAATGATGGTCTTTAAAACTTTCCATGACACACCCAGATCTTCTCACGGCACACCAGTTGAAATCATTCTTGGATAGCAACCACGTGCACTATTTAGACAGAGGTTGTTAATTTGGTCCATGTATCTCCAGAAAGAAATCAGTCTAAACACAACCTAAAATTGTGATTTTGTGTGTGTGTAAATGTCCTTTTTCTCCCCCTTCTTTTTTTGGAGCCCATAGATATCATGGACTCTGTTAAGAATCTGAACTTTTTTATTTTTTTGAGACAGAGTCTCACTATGTCACCTTAGGTAGAGTGCCGTGGCGTCACAGCTCACAGCAACCTCAAACTCTTGGGCTTAAGCGATTCTCTTGCCTCAGCCTCCCGAGTAGCTGGGACTACAGGTGCCTGCCACAACACCCGGCTATTTTTTTGTCGTAGTTGTCGCTGTTGTTTGGCAGGATTGGGCCGGGTTCATACCCGCCAGCTCTAGTGTATGTGGTTGGCAACCTGGCCACTGAGCTACAGGCACTGAGCTGGAATCTGAACTTAATGCAACAAAACTTACCCCAGTTTTTCCAAGTTCACACAACCTCACTGGGCTTCCTGGAGGCCTATTTTACTTACTAGCTCCCAGATTACACCATTTTAGTCACTTACTATCCACTAACCCCCATTACTGTTTTATCCTCGTGAGTAAACACAAATTCAAAATGAAGAAAAGATAGCAGGGCCTTTGGAGTTGGTGGACCCCCAGCCTCTGTTCCGCAGCTGAGAGATCTGAAGCCCCGAGGGGTTGGTGAACTGGTCCAGTGCCCTGCATCTGTGCAGAGGGGCAAGAGCCATGGCTGGAGGACAGAGAACAGGAGCAGCAGGAGTGGGAGTTGGGCCCCAATCCACCACCGTCGCCTCGTTTTGACATCTCAGCCCTGAAGTTTTCCTTATTTATGAAGTGGAACTATAATCCTTAATTCCCAGCGATGAGGTGAGGATGAGATGAAAAATAAAAAAATAATAATAAACTCTGAAAACTGTGGAGCACCCTATGATTGAAAGAGGCTGTTATTGTGAGTAGTATCAGAACAGTCAGTTGGACCCTGTCTGGAGCTCTTGCTACCCACCCAAGCACTGTGAAATGCCCACAAAAACAACAGACCCCTCTGTTCTCTAATAAGTAAAGCATACTGGCCATGTATAAGCGACTTGAAATAAAGCAGACTAAAAATTGCATTTTTAATTAAAAAAATTCTTTTTATATTCACATTCTAAAACTAACACATATTGTTACACATATGTGTATTAAAAAAGCTAAAAATATCAAAAACGTAGAAAATCAGTGAAACAGAGGGATAAAATTAATATTCAAATATTTAAAACTGTCATTACCCTCAGACACAGATACACAAACGATACGATTAACATTTCACAAAATAATATAATAGTGACTTTTGCTTTTGTTTTATCTTTATATGAAATTGTACATACTTCAAAGGTGCACTACAGAGTCCTAAACTTCGTGTAAATGCAGAGAGAATATTTGAGGAGGAAGTCCTTACATTAGTAACTTTTCTGTGAATATTCAATATAGGCAACTCCTTCCTGTGGTATATGTGTTTTTATTTTTAATCCTCACTTAAATGATAAAGTTGTAAGTGTTTCAGTCCCCAATCCTAGTAATACATGATGAATGATCTGAAGTTCTGGAACATGTGCCGCTCATCAGAAACCAGTTAGGTCCATCTCTTCCCCCCTCTCCTGCTCTTTTTCCTTCTCCCTGGTTCTCATCCTCCTGGCTGCTCCTCAGAGCAGTGATTTTCAACTGTTTATCTCACAGGACACTTGAACCTATCGTTCAACTTCCATGGCACACTTAAATTATGTTGATCCAAAAAAAAAGCAAAAAGAAGAATATACTTACCATGCTTTGACCTTCTTCTGAAAGTAATTTAATTAATGATCTTTTTTTTTTAATTAATGATTTTTAAAAATGTTCATAGCACACAGGCTGAAAATCAGTGCTTTAAAAGCTTTGCTTAGTTAAGACGATGGGGATAAGAAGTGTGGAGCTAAGCAGTAACACTCCACAGTTCCCCGTTATAATGTCACCACCACGGTAGCATCACGGTGGCTGCTCCAAAGCAGCGAGCATTTCCAGTTCTTGCTTTTCCTCCTGTCTTAGAGAATCCTGTCTGCACTGGGCATCAGGAGGGTTTTCCACAAAGACATGATCACTATACATATTCTTGCCAGATCTTGGTTTCTCCACGTGCAATCGTGTGTCTGGTCAGTGAAGGGGACGTGAGCACATCCTTAGCCTGAATTCACCTGCCAGGGTCTTGCCCTCTTAAGAGACAGTGCAGCTCCAGGTTAAGAGCTGTCCTCAGAAGTGATCCCTGCAGAGCTGAAGGCAGGACACTGCCCTTTAGCCTCTAGTGCCAACTAGGACGTGGAAAGGAAGATTGAAAGCCAATGTTTTTCTTTGAGCCACCCTAGCCTTATCAACCTGGGACAACCCTTCCCTAGGCCCGGCCTTCTGTCTTGTGTGAATGACTTGCCCTTTCTTAAGTGTCTCCTGCTGACACCAAGTGGCACCACAGGAAGCTGGGATGCCCTTCAGCTTAGCTTGTATTTATTTGAGCTTCTAGTCATGTTTCCAGCCAGCAAAAGTTAAACAGGAGAATTACAGGGAGGTTAGAGAATTACCAAAGGTCAGAGGATGTCCTGGGGTGTGCAACAGTTCACATCAGAGAAAATCTCAAACATCTCTTAGGAAAATATCTAAACAAATATGTTCCCAAGTATTTTCCCCTTCCACCTGCTGTGTAACATGACGGTATGTGTCCCTCAAATGAAAACCTGTGTTCATGCCACTCCATATCTGGGAGGTGTCTGGCTCATTTATTTTAAAGACAACTAAATACCTTCCCCTAACAAAATATTGACTTCTTTGCTTTTTCCTTCAGAAAAATAGGCCCTGCTATTCACGTAGACCTAAGTAAGGGAGGCAGCCAGCTTTAAGAAGCTGGATCTAACAAAATATGGCAAGGCTGTCGTCTGTCTCATTTAATGAACGGAACACACTTATTTGAGAAGACGTTGTCTTCATTAGAACTAACTAAAATGCACACTGCAAAGCTAAAGAAAGACATCGTGACTCTTTGTTAAATTAGAAAGCAAAAATTAGACAGGAATCTTGCCAAAAATAAACAGATCTTCATTTTCTATCTAACTAAAACATTCATGGTGTCCTAAAATATAGACTATTCTGACTGACTGATTATTTTTTTAAAGCAAATACTCACCATTCGAATTCTAACCAAATACAAAACTTCTGCTACTCACTTATCATTTATGAGTAAATAAGTATGTGACTAGCAGAAGTTTTATATTTGGTTAGAATTCAAATGTTAGAACTTGACATTTTCACCTAAGGGGCTTTCTTTCAAGGGGTAGTTCAATTAAGTAGGAAAAATACAAATAATTGATCTTTAAAACTTAGAGACCTTTGGTGTTCTGGAGATTTTTAATTACTTCTTTCTTTTTCTTCTAATTTAAGAGTTATTTGTAACCTTCATTTGATAGGAGATCTGCTGATATGTACAAAAACCATGTTCAAATATTGGTGCTCAGTAGGTCCATGACTTAAGGATGTCATCCCCCAAACTAGAATTGACAGAGAAAATGACTCCTCATATGACCGCATGGTGTATGATGCTGTAGGGAACAGGTGTATCTTAAATATTAGAAGAATATTTTTATTAATAAAGAATTTTCAAAAATGGAATTATCAAAAAATTCAAAATTTGTGAGCAACATTTCTTTTCTACCTAAAAAAGCCTAGTTTCCTTATTGACGACTAAGATAAAAAGCATCTTTTCTTGAAGGTGGATAAAGCTTTTCAGATATTGATATTTGTAGAAAAATCCGGTGTCAGGTAAAAATTGAATCATCTGCATTGAACTTGTATTCATATAAACAACAAGAATTGTGTTAAATGCTAAACATTTTTAAAAATTGAAATATTTGAAGAAGCCAAAAAATGCATTGGCCTGAACTTGAGAGCCAAATTAAAAGAAAAGAATAGAACAAACAAATTAAAGAAAAGAATTAATTAAAAGAAAAGAATAGAACAGAAGAAAGGAAGGAAGGGAGGAAAGGTTAGAGAAAAGAAAAGGGGGGAAAAAGGAAGTGAAGAAGGAACAGCACCAACTCCCTTGTGGCTCAAAGGAGCAGGGCACCAGCTCCATCTATGGGAGGTGGCAGGTTCAAACCCACCTGGCCAAAAACTACGGAAAAAAAAAAAAAAAGAAGGAGAAGGAGGCAGGAAGGAAGAATTCAAAGTTGAAAAGTGTCCCTAATTTGGATTTGAGCAGCATAGTCCTTAACTTGGAATTGTGTTCTTATTTCTTTGACTGACTAGAATGATACTTTTCCTTTCTTCTTCAAAGTCCCTAAGAAATAGTTTGAAGAAGCCAATAACCTATTTTGTTCTTCTTGTTTTTTCTCAAACAACCTCGTCAGGCTGAGTGAAGGTCCTAGAAGGTGCACATACTACTTCAGCTTACATCTCATCGGCCAAAACTCGATCCTTCCCAAACTCTGCTGCAAAGAAAGCTAGAAAGCTGGGAATTATAGTTTTTATTCTCAATGACTTTGTGCCCATCTTAAAAAAAAATTTATATATACATATATATATATATAGCTGTCGTGATTTCTTAGTGTTTTCATATAGTACTTTAATTATAACACAGTATAGAAAAATATACTCTTCAGTATGAGGAATTATCAAGTCTGTGAAATGAGAATTTTTGCCTCATCTTGTTTCTTGTTTCTTTGTGGTTAGAAAGAAAGAAAAACGAATCCATGGCACAAGATCCTTCTACGTTTCCCATAATTCTGCAGAGTGTAGTTCAGCTTTCTTTTCTGGGAATTGAATCTAAAATTCAAGAGCCAATCTAATGCTTTGCTCAGTCCTCGCTCTTTTGCTATAACAATAAATCACTTCTTTTATGGTCCTAACACTTAAACTATTTTAGTTGCTGGGGTGTTCTCTTCTGAATTGGCATTATTTTCTTGTCCTTCAACTTCACAAATAACATAATGGACATCAGCGCTTAGAGAGATGGGGCAGGATAGATAAATGCAAAGTATATGATCCTTCCTTTTCTGTGATTTTCTCTCAGTAGAAGTTGGGCCTGCTTTTCCCTTCATCTGTTTCTCAAGTATATAATATTGGGTATTGCAAAATGAGTATTGTACCTAAGAAAAATACAATTGAGCAAAAGGCATAATTTTTTATAATTATATTTTATTGCATGTTCTTCCTAGGCTGGTTGTATGTATGTGCATGCGTGCGTGCGTATGACAGAGACAGTGAAACAGAGACAGAGACATCTTCTAGGTACTACTTCTTTTTTTTATTATTAAATGATAGCTGTGTATATTAATGCAATCATGGGGTACAGTGTGGTGTTTTCACATACAATTTGAAATATTTTCATCAAACTGGTTAACATAGCCTTCATGTCATTTTCTTAGTTATTGTGTTAAGATGTTTGTATTCTACTTTTAGAAAGATTCCTTGTACCCTTGTAAGATAAACCATAGAGGTGATACCTCAAATCACCCTCTCTCCACCCATCGCCCTTGCCCCTACCCCCCTCCCCATATTCTTAGGTTATAATTAGGTTATAGCTTTCATATGAAAGCTATAAATAAGTTTCATAATAGGGCTGTGTACATTGGATACTTCTTCTTCCATTCTTGAGATACTTTGCTAAGAAGAACATTTTCCAGTTCCATCCATGTAAACATGAAGGAGGCAAAGTCTCCATCTTTCTTTAGGGCTGCATAGTATTCCATGGTGTACATGTACCACAATTTATTGATCCATTCGTGGATCGATGGGTACTTGGGCTTCTTGTATGACCTAGAAATTTTAAATTGGGCTACAATAAACATTCTGGTACTACTTCTTGAAAAATACCCCACAAAGTTATTTCAGTCACTGAAAAATGTTGGTTATGTTCTCCTAATACTTTGTGCCTACAAATCTGGAAGCTGCCACTGACGATTTTAACAAGATTGAGTGATTTATTCATGTTGTACACCCACATCACTGTACAAACATCAACACTTGAGTGTGCCCTTTTCTAAACAATCACATTGTTAAATGGGCCGTAGGACCCATTTCTTTAAATGAGAAACAGTAAATGATGGTTTTTAGGAAGTGAAAGTTAAAAGAAATAAGATATCCTTTGGGAGGCCAATGCAGGTGGATCGCCTGAGCTCAGAAGATCAAGACCAGCCCGTGAAAGAGCAAGATTCCATCTCTATAAAATAGCCGGGCATTGTGGCAGGTGCCTGGAGTCCCAACTACTTGGGAGGCTGAGGCAAGAGGATCAGTAGAGCCTAAGAGTTTGAGGTTGCTGTGCACAGCATTCTACTGAGGGTGACAAAGTGAGACTCTCCCTGGCCCCCCCCAAAAAAAGAAAGAAAGAAGATGTCTAGTGTGATGCACTATTCTCAGTAAGATAAAATGTTAGCATTGAAAAGGATCTCAGCAATTCCACTGGCCCAGTTTACAGATGTGGAGACTGAGGCCAATGGTTACAGTGGCTTTTGCTCATGTCCCATCAGGTCTGCTATGCAAGTTCTCAGTCCAGACTTCTTTCCTCACATTTGCTGGCCATCAGCTGTAACAAGTTCTGACTAACCCATTGCTGTTGACTGCACTGTGAGGCCTTTTTGCTGGGGCCTGTCATGACCTGGGCTGTCCAGGCTACCGGACAGTCACAGAAAGATCCCTGCCGTGGGCTCCCTGCCTCTCTCCTTCCCTCTACTTGGGTCTGAGACTCAGAAAGTTGCCTTGCAGAGGGTCTTTAGCTTTTGTCTTACCTTTTCTTTGTTTTTCATCTTTGCTTTTGTCTTCTCAGGGCAAATAAGAAATTTCAGATCGCAGATGACTATACTTTGCTCACCGAAAGACAAAGTGTCTCAGTGCTGGCTGCCACCTCCTCCTTTACTCTTGGTTTAAACATAACGACATGTGCCCCAGAAAAGCCTCCTCATGACTTTTCACTAACCATCTTGAAGATGCTCTTAACTGCCAAATGTCACTCCCTTCTAAAAATTTTGTTCCTGAGGAAGTTAGTTGACAAATACTTGCTTTAAGTAACTTTTTACATAGCTTCGTTTCTTTTATGCCTTTTAGGGGGATTACTCTCTGTCTGGCTTCTTAAATCTATTTTAAACCTGATACATGTTTAGCCATTCCTGCCACACAGTTCAAATTAATTGGCATGATTTCTTGGAATAGTGTTTTTATTTATAGCACTTTAATTATAATACAGTCTAGAAAAATATACACGTACTCTTCAGTACTGTGAGGAATTATCAAGTCTGTGAAATGAGAATTTTTGCCTCATTTGTTTCTTTATCTGGTTGAATGAAATTTTACAAAATAGTTTATGAGGATCACATATCTAATATACAACGAAGTGCCTAAAAATTGCAATTATCCCCACTGAGTTCAGATAATGACGGTAAGCAGTACGAGTGTTATATGTGCAAAGTTAATTGGCTTCCTCGTTCCCTCATCAAACCTTGCACATTGTTACTCAGTCTTTTCTCGGCATTGTTTGGGGTTTGTTGTTGTTATAAACCATCAGATTTAACCCATTTTTGCAACTGATTTATGTTCTCCTATAGCTTTTAATTTTTGTCATGTGTCTAACTAAGACAAGTTGCTCTCTGTGCGTAACACTTTTAGGCAGAATATGATGTGTGGAGCTCCAGGTTAAGTATCTTCAGAGAAAGGCTTTCGGGGCAATTTGTGTTCATACTTGTTTCTATAGGACAAGCAAAGCTCAGTAATTCCATTTGTTATTTTTAAGCCATTTATTTCGTGTGGTGGATCTTAAAAAATCAATTGATTAGTGTTAGAATTTTTTAACACCACAGATAGGGCATTGATTATGGAACCCACATTATCTAGAGTTCACCCACAAGTTGAGATCACTGGGTGCTTCACGTTCTCTTTTTGTCTCTGAGCTCTGGTTACACTGGTCTCATTGATCTTTGTTAAAAAGGAAGGTTAGGGAGTGGTTTCAGGGTAGGGTTGGGAAGACAAACTCCTGGTCCTGTGTAATTCTTTCCTCATTTGTTACAGGGCTCACAGCCATCAAGTTTTTTTGATTTTATTCTGCCTGAGCTGTTCATTTCCATAGCTATAAATATGGTTTTGCATAATAATTACAACCGTTAAGAGAATGGAGAGGTTTCACTAAAGCTTCCTTGCAAATATGTGATATCATATGACAGATGCTGCCAGAAGGCCGGAGTGTTATTAGCATCAGTGATCACTGTAATAAGAATGTCTAATTTTCCTTTAAAACATAGATATTCCATTTTTCACCCTGCACAAAATCAAAGGAAATGTGGGTGTTAACACTTCAAAATAATTTTACATCCTTAGGGGATATATCCAAAGTGAAAAGAATTAACAACCATATCATTTCCTAATGCAAAATGCCTGACACAGAACAACAAAGCTATTTCTCATCCTCTGATGGTAACTTACAGGTGAGAACTCCCACTGAGAACTTCTGATCTCAGAACACTAAGGAATTTCTGCCATTGGAGGTTAAAAAAAAAAAAAAAGACAAAAATGGTCTCCTCAGTTATGCTTACATTGCCAATATTTCTAGGACCTGCTATGTGTGACAAGAACTCTGCCACCTGGCAACCCTCATCTACCCAGATAGATTTCTGTTTCTGAGAATCAGAAAACAAACAAAAAAAGTCTCTGACTATCCTAATAGATTTTGTAAAATCATACACTTAAACTCTCGAGTTTTATTCACAAGAAAGCTCTTCAAGCCTTTATTTAAATCCTACCTACTGTTAACTATTATACAATCTAGATATCTTAATAAAATAGTTTTCAAGCACATAGAAGTACCTATAGTCCCAGCTACTTGGGAGGATGAGGCAAGAGGATCACTTGAGCCCAAGAGTTTGAAGTTGCTGTGAGCTATGATGTCATAGCACTCTACTCAAAGTGACTGACACTCTGTCCCCCCGAAAACCAACCAACCAAACAAAAAACCAGATTAGAAGCAGAAAATGAGAAAGATATATAGTATATAAAATAGCAGAACTACTGACAGTAATTAAACACACTATCTCTAAGCTAAAAGAAGAGAGAAAACTAATATAAAAATCTAAACTACAGTTGAATGGAGGTACTTAAGGTAAGAGCCTGTGGGCAACACTTCATTGCTTCACAAAACAGGATTTTACTCATATTATGATAAGTTCAGATTGTCAATAAAAAATTTTATTCTCATGCATTAAGAATAGGTACCCTTTCCTAAAGGTAGTTTCCTTTTATTGTTCCTAAAATTATATTAATTATTGACTTTTATCTAAATTAGGTTCTTACTTTCATCTGCTGGACAACTTTTTCTGATAACCATTCGTATCCTCAGTGTCTACAGTTTGAGTAGAAGCCCTTTCAGCCTAGCATTGCGGTTTCCCGCAGGGTCCCCGTACCAGTGCGTTGTGGCTCTCTGGTCAGTACTGTCTTCTTAAATTTACATTGATGTAAATTACATTTTAGAAGACCCTCCTTCCAAAATAGCTAGGAGAACAAAGCATCAGTACTACCACAGACGTATGTCACGCATGTTCTGAACAAGACCCACGGTACCATGAGACGCTAACTCAGGGGGTGGGGAGGAGTGATCGTGGGCTCCCAATTTTCCTCCTCCTGGAAGTTGCCAAATGGTCTCTTCTAGCTGAATGCCCTGATTTTTCTCAGTTGCAAAGATATCAAAGTCTTGGACTATTTCACAGTAAAGGAAGGTGTTGCCAGGACGCTGGGTGTGGCATGATTTCTCTGTGGGAAGATCTTGCCTGTGTCAAAATAAACTTGCTTCCTGTCATATTCTGGGTTTGTCAGCCCTCTGTAAAAGAAAAGCTCTCTGTTGATATTAGCAGCCCAAATCAAACTGAGATGTGTTTCTTCCTCTCTGATTTGCTCTCTGGCATGTAGAACTGACAAAGAAGTCAGGTCCCAGAAGCTGCCACTGCTCTAGACATTTCGCTGCAGGTGGCAGCCAGACGAGGGTTCAATAAGCCAGCTACATGGGTGAGACAGGATTAGATGACTTCCCTCAAGCCGTACTGGGCACCAGTCCCCACTGGTGGCAGGTTATGGCTGCTGCTTCCTTCTTTCAGGACAGCCCTACTGAGTGCTTCCTTATGTGTGACAACTGTGGGGGCACTAGAGATAGAAAGTATAGTAACAGTCTGCTCACGGGGGCTCACTGTCTGGAGGTGAAGAGGTGCTTAACCCTCAAGGCCCAGAGCACAGGCCCGACAGTGTTCTGCGCAAGCTGGGCCCCGATGAGAGATGCCAGGGCTCTCCTTCCAGATCTTGAGCCCCAGCGATGCCAAGAGGAAGGCGGGGCCATTTGCAGCTTTCCTCTGTGTCCCTACACACTCAACAGGGAGCATCTGCTTTCTGTCAGAAGCTACAGGAGTGATAAAATACCACTCAAATACACATCTTTTCCTTGGGAAATGTGAAACAAAAAACTTAGTACCTTTCAGGTGGTTGATGAGCTGTTGGCCTTCTTACAATTAATAACTGTTGGCTCTGTGACACTGAAGTGCCATCGACCCTAGACGTCCCCATTCATCTGGGAAGATGGGTACCACATGTTTTATGTTAACTCTGTATGAAAAAGCAAATGCACGAACAAGCGCCCTATTGCTCAGGACCTGATCACAGATCCCAGAACTGCAGTCACCCGTTTTAAACCAAAGCCAGTCTGAAAGACCTCTCGGGGTACGTTAAAGAGAGCAAGTCTGCAGCTCCTAACAGTCAAAAACAATCGTGATCTGCTTCAGCGATACCACAGACGTTTTCTTGTTACATCTGTGATGATCTGAGAGTGTGGCCATAGGGACAGTTTGGGTAGTTAGTGTTAAAACTAAATAGAACAGGTAACTAAAGGTAAGGGTCTCCAGAGGGGCAAAGCCGGGCCATTTAACCCCAGCATGACTGCAGATAAGCCCGTGTTTCCTTATTAATGTGTCTGAAAAACTGGACATTCCTGTTTTCATTATTATTATCAAAAGCACGATAGTAATATTTGGTGAGAATGAGTCTAAGCTGCTTTTTGTTGCTGTGACGACAGAATGAGAGTGACTTTGCTCTCACATGTGTAAGGCCAACTCTGCCATCTTATGGAAAATACTGGAAGTACCTAAAGCATGTCATTCTATTTCAAAGGCAAGGATTGCTGGTAAGAGGACAAAAAGAAAAAATATACCTTCTGTCAATTTCTTTAACTTTTTACCAGCAGAAATCATTTCATGAAAGATCTTTCAAACTTCACTAATTCTTAGCTTGGTTGCCAACCAAGATGTCTCTCAACATTGACACTGAAACTCGATGTAAAAATCTTGAATGATATTTTGTACCAATATAAATTTCTACTGTCCCATAACACTGTGTAGTGACGTCACTGTATATTAACTTCTTTTCTACAGACTTTTGCGCTACCAGATGAATTAATTGGAAAAATCTAATCCTATCATGGAACTATCCTGTATGCTATTGGTAGCCTGTGAAAAAAATGAATGTCTTTCTTTTTTTTATATACAAACTGGTAACTTGTTTTCACAGTTGCTTTTTACATTTTTTGTGCATACAATACCTGTACATTTTACTCATATTCTGAAGTGACTAGAAAATGTTATTTAATAGAAACTACATACATTTTTTACGTCTCTCTGAACCCTTTGATTCTGGATAAATTTACAATAAGTTAGCAGTAATAGACTATTCTTTTCAACTATGAATAAAAATGTACATTGAAGTAGAAGATGACTCCTGTTTTTTCTGTTTTTCCTCATTACGGTATGTATTTATTACAGTCAACTTGGAACTGACATGCATTTTTTAATATCCCTACTTTCTTCAGGTTTGAGGGGTTCACCCCTCTATTTCATTCACCATTAAAAGTCTCAGACTAGGCGGGGCATGGTGGCTCATGCCTGTAATCCCAGCACTCAGGGAGGCCGAGGTGGGTGGATCCCCTGAGCTCACGGGTTCAAGAACAGCCTGAGCCAGATCAAGATCCTGTCTCTCAAAATAGCCAGGTGTTGTGGCAGGTACCTGTAGTCCCACCTATTCAGGAGGCTGAAGCAAGAGAATCCCTTGAGCCCAAGAGTTTGAGGTTGCTGTGAGCTATGATGCCAGGGTACTCTACCAAGGGTGACAAAGTAAAACTCTGTCTCAAGAAGGAAGAAAAAAGGAAGGAAGGAAGGAAGGAGAGAGAGGGAGAGAGAGAGAAAGAGAGAAAGAAAGAAAGAAAGAAATCTCTGAGGCTACATGACTATAGGAAACCCATTCACTTGCCAAGAATTTCCAAGCAACCCTAGAGATGGGGGCACTTGCCACACTTGCTGGAGACGCCTGCTGTGGGTGTCTCTGCCACGCCTCTGACTCTCCTAACCACCTCTAGCCACCGCGGCTCACCCCAGGATGCCTCTCCCCAAAGCAGGAGATCAGGTTGTCTTTCGATTTCCCAAGCAAAGCTGAAACAAACCTCTGTAACTAACAGATTTTACTGTGGTTTGATGATGCCTGTAAATATGGGGACTATGGCCCAGAAAAGGAAAGCTTAAAGTAGGTCTCAAGCACCAAGGAACCTACGGTTGCTCTGAATTCACCTTCCTTTCCAGACAGTCTGCCCCAGCCCCTCTCTTCTTTCACGCCTCCTTGCTATCTCTGCCTCCCAAGGAGACCTGCCCACTCTTGATTTCTTCACAGCCTCCAGGGCAGGTCACCTCCCCCACAGCAGAATCAGGGAGTAAAATCCTCTTAACATCAGAGCACTGTAATCTCCGAAGAGAGTAATCAAGAAAATCCTGTGTTGTTTCCATTAGACAGTGTTTTTCAACCTTTTTTCTTACAGCCACTTGAAACTATAGTTAAACTTCCGCAGCACACTTAAAATATGTAGATTAAAAAAAAAAAGAGTGAAAGAAAGAATATACTTACCGTGCTTTGAACTTCTTTGGGAAATAATTTAATTAATGGACTCCAAAAATTTTCGAGGCCCATCCAAGATCCTCTCAGTGCACACCACTGTTCCAAGACACACCACTTGAAAATCACTGATTTAACAGAACATTTAACATCGGACCTGAATCATCGCCACTGAAAGTCCATTCCTATATCAGGCTTCTCCAAAAATAGTCAATGAAATTTGTGTTGAAGTAATTGGTAGCACTGTGAGGCGGGGGGAGCAGAGCAGTCGATGAGGTCATTAAGGCATATGAGAATTTTCTGTAC
The DNA here is from genome assembly GCF_000181295.1 of Otolemur garnettii. NCBI lineage: Eukaryota > Metazoa > Chordata > Mammalia > Primates > Galagidae > Otolemur > Otolemur garnettii. Next base: position 662,383 of record NW_003852650.1, on the reverse strand, counting down.
TACTTCTGTACTACAGAATTTTTCTGTTATTCTAAAACTGTATTTATTAAAAGAGGAAGACGCTTGTTTCAAGGACATTGCCCAGATTCTACCCTTAGAGATGAAGGCATGAGAACATAAAAAGTTATGAATGTTTTGCCATTCCCATTTGTCAAGGATTGAAATGTAGTCTAGTCTCAGGGCATCTATCTACTTAATAAGCAAAATAAAGGAAAATTTAAATTACTGCTAAGGACATAAAGTGGAATTTGGAAGAAAGAAAAGAAGTTTAAATTGCTGATATTGTTGCTTTTTCCCTTGGAAAGACATTTGAATTCCCAAGCTTAGCTGGACCAATGGAAATGATAGATGCTCCAACAACCTAATCAAGGCTATGGATTTACAGTACAGACTAGTGTGTGTAGAGATTCTTTCCCTGCTCTTCCATTCTTTCCCTGTGTCAAAATAATTTAAACTTTGTCATCTCTTAGTGTCTCCCCTCCAGCCCGACAGCCACTATGTTACGCTCTCACCGTTCCTGAATTAGATCACCTCCTAATGCAGCTTAGCCTCTCTGCCTTTCCCTCCAAACTCTGCTTTCAATGTTATTCTAAAACAAATCTGAGCTCTGTTTTATTACCCTGCTAAAAATCTTGAAATAGAATAAAGAATCAGATCCAAACTTCTCAGCCTGAAATACACCCATGCCCAGCCCCCATCTCTCACTACTCCCATTTTCACAACCTAACCTTTCCTTTTTTGTTTTGCAGTTTTTGCCCAGGGCCGGGTTTGAACCCACCACCTCCAGTTTATGGGGCCCGCTTGCTTCTCCTTGAGCCTCCTCCTAACTGTTCCTTTCTTGCTCTTGTCCAAACATTGTCCCGGGCTCTTTCATGCTTGTGCGATTGGGGAGCCCTTTATGTATAATGTGTACATCATCTTTAATGCTGGATATACTTTTTCATTCTTTAATGCCCAAGTCCAATTGTGTCCCATTTTTTAAAAAATCGCTCAATGTATAATTATTGCACATTTATTCTGATGATTCTACTAGGCAGAATTGGTCTCTTGATACTCTAGGGATTTTGGTTTTACTTCCATTACTATACATTGAACCCTAACTACACCTATGACATCAAGAGTCCCTTGTAAACAGGAATCACATTAGCTCTTTTTTTACATATTAATTTTTATAGCAGTCATATCACCTCGTTCATTCCTATGAAGTCTCCCATAATCTAGGGCCTTAAGCTTATCATCTGCTGCCTCACTCTTACCCCCCCCACCACCACCCCAAATGCCACTGTTAAGTAAAAACTCCCCATCCTGCACCTGTTCAATGGGATAATTAAACTCTATTTCAGGCACTTCTATGGACTCTTATGAAACTTAATTTTGTTAGATTCAGCCAATCATT
>NW_003852650.1:656846-660652 GCF_000181295.1 Otolemur garnettii | reverse complement strand
AAAAAAAAAAAAAAAAATCAACTTATTGATTATTCTTCCCAGACTTGTGGGACCTGCAATATGCAAACATGTTTTTATCAGGAAGCTATAAATTATTATATAGGGCAACAGTGGATGATTATTGACAACTCATCTCACGACTTACATCAGTGAGGCCCACCTGCTTCCTTAGTCCTGGCACTAAGCAAACTTAGTGCACTACCGTAGATGAAGCCCCATTCTGAACCCCACATTCAAGTTTCCTGGTCTCCCAGTGCTGTCTCATATATTCACTTCATGAAAAAGAAATAAAACTTTTCTGACCGTAAGTGTTCTTTGAGAATTTGTATTGTTTCACAAAGATCATCGCTGGTTTTTATAAGATGTTACAAATTATATCATAGCATCTGACCTGGAATTTCCACTGAATTTACCAATTTATGATTTATAAAATCTACGCACACCCACTTTTTGAAAATGTTGATGTGGATTGCCTATTTTTGGTCTTGTGGCACCTCAGTCTTCCTGTGAAATCCTCCAAGTTCGTGAAGAGCAATGGTTTTATCTACAGTGTTTTTCTGTTTGTTTGTTTGTTTTGGGGGGTGTGTTGGGTCTTACTCTATTGCCCAGTGATCACAGCTCACTGCGGCCTTGAAGTCCTAGGCTCAATCAATCCACCCACCTCAGTTTCCCAGGCAACTGGGGCTATAAATTCTCACCACCCTGCCCAGATCATTTTTTTTTAATTTTTTTGTACAGATGGGATTTTCTATGTTACCCAGCATGGTTTTAAATGCCTAGGCTGAAGTGATCCTCACACTTGGACTTCCCAAAGTGCTGGGATTATAGGTATGAGCTACCACACCCAGCCTTTTACCTGCAGTTTGATTTATTTAATTTTTCAACAAGTCTTTATTGAACCTCTGTGATGTGCCAGTCACTACACTGGGCTCTAGGGCTCACCTTGAGCCAGACAGATACAATTTATCTATTCAAAGAGTTTTCATTGTACATCAGGGTACCAGCTAGATCTTTTCATTTCTTTTCTCAATGTAAACTTGGAGCAAATCAATAAACAAATTAAAATAAATTCACAGTATGAAAAGAGCCATGAAAAAATTAATAGAACTCAGCATCAGAAAGCATTTAAAAAAAAAATTAACAGAACGATGTGATAGAGAGGAAATGGATGTGGGATGGTGGGGCCCTGCCTTCCCTAGAGTGGTCAGATAATCCCCCTCCAAAGATGTGGCATCTGAGCTGAGACCTGAAGGAGGATTCAGTGATGCGAAGAACCTCAGGAGAGGCCTTCTGTCTGAGAGGACACCAAGGGAAAGACCTGAGATGGGAGACAGGCAGACACAATCAGGAGATTGAAAGAAGCGCTGCACAGTGCAGTACCCGAGTACAGGAGAGAGGTTGGATAGGTGGGAGGTAGGAAGTAGGCAGGTCACTGCAGTCAAGGCAAGACATTGAGGTTCTACTTAATAGGAAAGCGCCAGAGGATGTTTCCCTTCTTACAGCAGTGGGCAAACTAGTCACTGAGTGCACCTCTTTCAAACACCAGCAAATATGAGGGATTGCACGTATCTTTAAAAAGTAAAATTGTTGACAAAGAACAAAGGTAAATGCACTTTTCTTCTACTTAAGCAGAAATGAGATTTAATGTCATCCCTCCCTGCTTTGCCATCTTAATACCTTAAGACTACACAGTACTAAGGCAGAACAAAGTATGTGCTTGTTCAGCTCTCCGTGACACGTAATAGGCTGACATCAGTCAATATGTTGGAACTGGAAATTCAATCAGAAAAGACATTTCTCCTTCCAGATTATGTAGAAATGGACTTCATTAAGTTTGCTTTCAAAGAGTGTTTTTCCCAAAAGCTGATGTCTCCTTAAACGGTTGCATTAAAGGGCTCTAATGAAGACTTAGACGAGCTGAATATCAGCACTAATGGTGCTTGATTCTGTCTTTGTCATGTTGGTGATGAGAAATAAAAGAAGACTGCATATCTCAAGTTAATGCAATCCTTTCTGAGCTCTTTAATTGAACGAGTCTTTAAGGGACAAAGTGTCCTGGGAAATAAAAACTGCCTAAAGCAATTTCCCGGGGTTGCATTGGCACAGAGCAAACATCTTCAGAGGAGCGGGGGTCAGTAGCTGGCGCTGAGGTCCCACGTAGAGCCATGTCCTGTCCTCACTGCTGGTGCACTCTCCCTCCTCTATCATCTCTACCTTCTCTTCTTCCCCTCTCTAATCTTTCTGCACACTTGGAAGGGCCTCTGTGCTATTTTAGTCCACCACTCACTCATTTCATATTTTGAATCAGTGAAGCATCTCAGAGTCTGAGTGCCCTTGTCTGTAGAGGAGGGTGGCATCTGTCCCATTGGATTTATAAGTGAGAAAATACATGGAAAGCAGATAACACAGGCCCAGACACAGTGCTGTCACCCACAAGTGTTAGTCTCCCTCCCCCATCCTACCCTGATCGACCCTCCCTTTTCTGCTCTTCTCCTCCCATGGCAGAGGTCAACTTCTTCACACCGTCATCGCACACTTCACCTGTGGCCTTCAGTGTCTGAAGACAAAAGGTGCCCAGTAGACAGTTTAATGCTCTCAGAAGTTTACTCCGGCATTCAGAGTAAACATCTATTTTTATTTTTATTTTAAGATGTTTCAGAAATATTACCTGACTCCTTGTGCTAAAAAAGGGCAGGATTGTTTGGGGAAAGCTGTATCTTGAGGTTGAATCCTATACCTGCCCTTATCCCTTCTTACCAGAGGCATGTAAGTGTCTGTATATTACAGCAAGCTATCAACATGGCCAACCCAAGGAGACAGCTAATATCCAGTTAATGAGGACAGAACGTAAGCTTTCCTGAACTAAGTAGCTCTCCTCCGAGCAGAATTCAGGGACAAGTCTCATTCTATATTCTGGCTTTGTCATCACATAGGACCTTGGAGATTTTTGTACAAAAGAGGGAAGGAAGAAAGAAAGAAAGAAAGAGTTAGGATTTTGTTAGAAGCCAGGCCTGGAAGTGGTACACATCACTTCTGCCCACAATGCTTCAACCAGAACATAGCAGAGGACTCCACCAAACAGCTAGGAAAGCAGAAAAGTAGAATCTACCTCTCACCCAAAAAGAACAGGAAATAGAATACGGTGAGCACACAGCAAACTTTGCCACACAATCTGTTACCACAAACAGCATTGCTTAGTATTTTTTATTTAGTGTTTTTTCATTATCGTATGTATTTGGTTTGCTGGGATTTTGCCAGTATTTACAAAAATTAGAAGATTGAGAGCAAAAGAACATATTCTCAAACTTTATGTTCCCATAGAATAACAGTGACAGTCTTAATCTGAATTTTGTTCATATCCTATAAAAACCATAGTCAACCAGGAGAGTAAATAAGGCCACCTACAGAATTCCCTGGAGGCACCATCTATCCTCCCCTCTCCCAGCAGTAGAGAAATCTCTCACTCCTCATCTTTCTCTCTTTTTTACCTTTTCATGGCCTCTCTATCTCCTCAGTATTTTTGCTAACCACTCACTCCTTGTGCTCAGTCTCTGGCATCAGTTCTGGCTGGGCCCGATGCCAGGGTCAGAAGGATGGAGATGGGGAGCCGTGTGTTCACGATGGCTTACATAGGTAGAAGGGTGTGAGGCAGGTGAGGGGAGAAAAGCAACTAGCTTATTTCATTTGAAATTGTTTCTGCTCTGTAAAGGCAAGTTCAGAGCTAGGAAGAAAAGAATTCCTCTGACAAACTAAAAAAGCATCACAGGTCACTGGTGATGTCTTTTTATTTTTATTTTTATTTATTT
>NW_003852650.1:645536-656389 GCF_000181295.1 Otolemur garnettii | reverse complement strand
ACCACAGTTTGTTGATCCATTCGTGGATCGATGGGCACTTGGGCTTCTTCCACGACCTGGCAATTATGAATTGGGCTGCAATAAACATTCTGATACAAATGTCTTTGTTGTAATGCAATTTTTGGTCATCTGGGAATATACCCAACAAAGGAATTGCAGGGTCAAATACTGGTGATGTCTTTACATTATTTCACAGCCTTTTGTAAACTCGTAAGTGCATTCATTACTTCGAGGGGATGATGCAAACTAGAATATCGTTAGCTTAAATTTGGTACTATGAGTTAACACTAAAGACTCAAATACATTTTGGCCCAGCCATTTTTAGAAAATTGTCCTACAGATATATCCACACATGTGTAAAAAAGTTATTGTTTTCATTGAAGCATTTTGGTAGTAAGAAAAATTAGAAACAACCCAATGCCTACCACTGGGAAACTGCCTAACTATATTGTGGTACTGCCTTGCAAGGGGTCATCACGTAACCATCAGGAAAGAAAGAGGAAGTCTGCATGCTGGAGGACTTTCGAGATAGAGTAAGAGAAAAAGCCTCATGCAGAAGTGGACACAGTATATTCATAGAAAAAAGGGGGAAGAGATCGTATGAGGATTTGTACGGAATTGCTCAAGAAGAATGTAAAAGAGCTCAGTTACACTGGTCATCTCTGGGAACAAGGACAGGGTGACTGAGGAACATAGAACAAAGAAGGAGAAATGTTAGATGTTCCTTATATTTTCAGGAAAATTCAAGTTGATAATTAACTAAATGTTCTGTTGTGGTTTTTTTTAGGAGGTATTTCAACCAATGTTGAAGCTGTGATACTTGTTTACATCTTTTTTTATACATTTAATGCACTTATGGGGTACAATGTGTTGATTTTCTATACAATTTGGAATGCTTACACCTCACTTACTTAATTATTGTATTAAGACATTTATACTCTACACTTAATAGATTTGACATGTACCCTTGCAATATGCACTATAGGTGTGGTCTAAACCAGCAATGCCAAAGGCTACTGACAAAAGGGTCTTAGCTCCTCATTTAAGCTACAACATTCAAGGGAAGGAGCATCTCCTGGAAGGTAGTTTGACTAGGGAATTACCTAGGAAAAGTGTAGGAGCCACGTAGGCTACATTTCCTCTGTCCCCATAGGGAGAGTCCCTTTCAGGGTGCCATCTTAGGAGAATTCAGCATTTCCTTTTGCAAGACAGGTGGCATTTGCTTTCATGGACAATCGGACTCTGCTCTCTTACAGTTTTGTCAGCTTGGCACAAGCTCAGGAAAGTAAATAGCAAAAGTAGGTGAACCATAAAATTAAGCCTACATCATTGGGGTGTTAACTGAAGCCATTAAATTTGTCATTTGGGATCTAAATAGTGGAGTAGGACTTTGATGATACTGTGAAATTGTACCTCAAGTAGACTAATCCAGAATAGTAATTCAGCAAACAGCATGATTGAAAAATTTGAAAAACTACTCAAGCTTTCCAATTGGTATTTACATTTGCAGATTCCCATCTTTAATGACATAAAATAAAATAGCTTTACAGATGCTTAATGCATCAGGGCTCAGTGAATCTGGAGGAAAAGCAGATGGCTTATGTATATCTGAAAGTGTTTTAATATTAAGCAAATAAACTGCAATTAGATGGGCGTGGCAGAGGCATATCCTGTTGAATGTTTAATAGAGGCAAGTGGATATATCAGGTGTTTCTCCTCTGTACTTATCAAAAGTTTATTCAAAATGGCTGCAGGGCAAGAGCTATGAGAATTAAACAAGGCCAAGAAGCAAGAAAGAGAACAGTGAGAAGTGTCAATGTGGCACAGACGAATGAATACAAGGATGGAGGCTGCGTAGCCCACTCTCCAGAGGAAAGGGAGGACCTTTGCTCACATGGCAGCTCGGCCTCTATTGTGCTGAGTGTGGGACCAGGGTTCTTGCTGAACTAAAGACAAGGAGAGAGCAATTGGCCTGTATTAGAAAGATCATGGAGCTATATGGTAGAAGGAAGACTGGAGAAGTGAGAAAGACAAGAGAAAGAAGGAAAGGAACGTCGAGAGTCTGAAAAGGCAGAAAGGAAAGGAGATTAGAGTGGCATGTGGAACTATAAGAAGAGTGAACATGCATTTCACACTGTCTACATATATCAAGACCTCAAGCTGTTCACCGTAAATGTATACAATTTCTACTCAAACAAGCATACTTCAACAAAGCCAAAAAAGATTGCTTTAAACATCAGAATAATTCTAAAAGTATCCAAAAGAGAGGTACACAGATCAATAGCATTAATCTCACCTTGTTAGAAATACATTCTAACCTTTACACAGGGTGTACTCAACAGTCTGTGTTTCACAAGCCCTCCAGGTGATTCTGATACACTCCTAAGATTAAAAATCACTACAAAAAGTGAGTTGGGTGTGGTGGCTCACACCTATAATCCTAACACTTTGGGAGGCAGAGGAGGGAGGATCTTTTGAACTCTGGAGTTTGAAACCAGCCTGAGTGAGACTGGGACTCTGTCTCCAAAAAGAATAGAAAAAAGTTAGCTGGGTAGATGTGTGTAGTCCCAGAGGTTGAGGCAAGTGGATCACTTGAGTTCAGGAGTTTGAAGTTGTAGTGAGCTATAATGATACCACTGCACTGTAGCCAATGCAACAAAACAAGACTTTGTCTCAAAAGAAGAAATAAAAGTAAATAAAAACAAAAGTGATGTAAAATTGCCGGAAGCTGTTTTATGCAGACCAGCTAGTAGGCAACAGATCTATTTGCTGAAAGAAATATTAAGGGAAAAAAATCCTCCCTGGGGTGGGGGACAGCAAACATTTGTTTTTAGTACATTTCTAGAAACTAAGTTCCAAATAAAATTTGGATGTTAGTGGATGGAGAGGGATAATAAGGACAGGCAAGTGATAGCAGAAGTTTATTTGGATTAACTTCTGAAAAAAACAAAAACTAGAAATCTGTTTGGATTTTTAAATGACAGCAGTGGATGAGAATGCAAAAGTAAACAGAATAACCAAATTCTGCATTTTTTAAATTAAAAACTGAAAGGGAAACAAAAGAGTATTTGGAGTTTATGATGTACCTGAGGGTCCCCTTGGTAGTCGTGCCATGTAATACAGGGGGAAAAGCTTGGGGTTTTAGTCCTTCCAGACCCACCAGCTGCAAATCACATCATTCTAGACAGTTCACTTAATGTTGGGATTTATATGCTGTCATTTGTTCTTTGCTCTATCACGGGAGAAGTAGAAATAATACATGTAAACTGTTTAATTATAGCTTTTTAATTTTTGACTTACCAAATAAGTTCTTTTCTCAAAAAAAAAAAAAAAAAGAAAGAAAGAAAGAAAGGGGGAGGAAGAAAAGGAAGTGGTAGAGGAGAGAGTGGAACAATATACAGAGTGTCAGAAAATCTTAGCCCCCTGCTCTACTACATTAAAAAATAAAATAAAAACATCAACTAAAGATATTACTTTTTGGATTTATGGGTCTTATTCTGTGTGTGGTACCATATTGATAGGCGTTAGAGTTGGAAGCAAGAAAGCCTCACATTACTTGGACTGAATTGTTAAAATTAAGACTATAAGCCCAGTACATTTTTTCAGTTATACATTATTTGATGTTTGGGATCATTGACATCACGACTTATTTACTAACTGTGACTTTAGAGACCTTGGGTTTCATCTGGTGTGGTGGCTCATACCTATAATCCTAGCCCTTGGGAGGATCCAGGAGGGAGAATCATTTTAGAACAGGAGTTTGAGACCAGCCTGAGCAAGAGTAAGAGCCTGTCACACACACACACAAAAAGCACTGGCTCTCCAGATTCTTGTCATTTATTTTTTAAAAGAGGATGGGTGGACACTGTCTTCTATAGTGAGGTCAAACCCTTCTTAGAGAGAGTGCAGGGGAAATGCTTGAAAAAATTGCTTGAAAAAATTGGCCTGGGAGAATGCTTTATGAGGAGGACACCTGGGCAATTAAAGCAACATCAAAAATACATTACTGGGATCTGATCAAATTAAAAAGCTTCTGGGTGGCACCTGTGGCTCAAAGGAGTAGGGCCCCATATGCCAGAGGTGGTGGGTTCAAACCCAGCCCCAGCCAAAAACTGCAAAAAATAAAAAAATAAAAATAAAAAGCTTCCACACTGCCAACAACACACTAAGTAAAGCAAATAGCCCTCAGAGTGGGAGAGGATTTTTGCAAGTTACATTTCCAACAAAGATCTAATAACCAGAATCCACAGAGAACTCAAACTTATTACTAAAAAAACCCCCAGGTGATCCCATTTCATGGTGGGCAAGAGGCATGAACAGAAGCTTCTCTGAAGAAGATAGGTGCATGGTCTACAGACACATGAAAAAATGCTCATCTTGTTAATCATCAGAGAAATGCAAATCAAAACTACTCTGAGATTCCATCTAACTCCAGTAAGAGTAGCCCACATCACAAAATCCCAAAACTACAGATGTTGGCATGGATGTGGAGAAAAGGGAACACTTCTGCACTGCTGGTGGGAATGTAAGCTAGTACGTCCCTTTTGGAAGGAAGTTTGGAGAACACTCAGGGATCTAAATATAGACCTGCCATTTGATCCTGCGATTCCTCTTCTAGGTGTATATCCAAAGGACCAAAAATCATTTGGCAATAAAGATATTTGCACTGGATTGTTCATTGCAGCTCAATTCATAATTGCCAAGTCATGGAAGAAGCCCAAGTGCCCATCTACCCATGAATGGATTAATAAATTGTGGTATATGTATACCATGGAAAACTATGCAGCATTAAAAAAATGAAGACTTTACTTCTTTACCTTTCATTTCATGGAGCTGGAAAACATCCTTCTAACAAAGTATCTCGGGAATGGAAAAAAAAAAATCCAATGTATTCAGTACTACTGTGAAACCAATTTACGATCACTCACACTTGCATATGAAAAATGAAACACAACTATAGTCTAGGATGAAGGAGGGAAGGGGAGGAAGAGGGGAAAGGAGGGGGTGGGTCAATAGAGGGAGGGGTGGTTGGGGGAGCATATTGCAAGTACAAGTTGGATCTATCAGGTGTAGAACACAAATGTCTTAATCTTGTAACTGGGTAAATGAGGTGAAGGCTATGTTGTTTAGTAGGATGTAAGCACTCCAATTTATACAAATAATCAACACATTGAATCCCATAACAACATAAATTTATTTATGATCTATGTACAAATGACTTAATAAAAAAAAAAAAAAAAGAAAGAAAGAAAGGAAAGAAAAGAGCATGAGCATGTCTTCCTGGTACCAGGACAATATTTGCAAAAGGTAAGGAGAAGGACCACAGCAAATGTCACTGGTAGATCAGGTTACTCAGGGACTGAGCCACTAGTTTCTTGACTGACTAGTTTCTATGGAGCGTGAAAGTGTAAACACCTAAGTTCAGTGGATTTGAGAGAGCACGGGAGGGGAGAAATTAGAGTCATCAAGAATAGACAGGCTGGGCTTGGTGGCACACACCTGTAATCCTAGCACTCTGGGGGACTGAAGTGGGTGGATTGCTTGCAGGAGTTTGAGACCAGCCTGAGCAAGAGCAAGACCCTGCCTCTACTAAAAATAGAAAAAAGAGAAGAAAAAAAAAATCTAGCCAGGCATAGTGACAGGTACCTATAGTCCCAACTACTCAGGAGGCTGAGGCAAGAGGATTACTCAAGCCCAATAGTCTGAGGTTGCTGTGAGCTATCACACCATGGCTCTCTACTCAGGGTGACTAAATGAGACTCTATCTCAATAAATAAGTAAATAAATAAATAAATAAATAAGGGCGGCGCCTGTGGCTCAAAGGAGTAGGGTGTCGGCCCCATATACCAGCCCAGCCCCAGCCAAAAACTGCAAAAATAAATAAATAAATACATAAATAAATAAAAATAAATAAGACTACTCTTTCCAGAAGTTTTATCCTAAATATATGCAGCAAAATAAGAAGATAATGAGAGAGTATGGAGTCATTCTAAGAAAGGATTTTTTAAAGAGAGGCAGTGTTAGAGCACTCAGATGTGATTACTGAAGTGAGTCTGGAGAGAAATACTGATGACGGAAGAGGAATCATTTGCCAGTACCACACCCCCAAGTCCTGGAAAAGACAAAGGCCCTGCTTGTGGTAGTATCAAGACCATCTTGGCCCATCTTCAGCTGAGCACAAAATGAAACAGTTGGTTTGTATTTCAGTACCTCGTTATACACAAAATACAGCATTTTATTTTTCACATTACAGCTTTTTTTGTTTTTTGCTGATTGTATACAGGTGAGTTTGAAAAGTTAAATACTTATGGTACCCACTGACCTTCCCTTTCAAGGCAGATATTCATTCGCTTTCTAAGGACTGTGGCTCCAGATCCATACCCAGGACTGCTCTCAGTGTTGCCCTCATCTGTCTGAGTACACCAAGGAGTATAAATTAAGTACACGATAGCTTAACCATTTAGACTTCTGTAGGGTGATACTTAAGGAGGACAGACATTTATTAAAGGAAAAAGGATTCAAATTTCTTAGAAACAGGCAACATTTCTTCCATTTGTTTTATAAAATTTCACAAGTGAAAAAAATCATGCAAGACTTAGGCTTTGACTTTTTCCCTATCTTTGGAAATAATTCAATATTTCTTTCTAGTCTGCAAAGTATATATTTTTTAATGTTTTAAATCTCAAAGTCTCAACAGCAGCATCAAAGCATCAAGTTGGAGCCCTTGGTAGGGAGACTCCGTGGCCTGGGTGACGGTGCAGCTCAGGCTCTGCACTCACAGCTCCAGGGGTCCAGCCGAGGTTACTAATAGTCCTGCATAGGGACCACATGAATACAGGTGCATAAGGAGCATTTCTTACTCCTCAGACTTCATATACTCAAATGCTTTCAATTAAGAAATGAAGTTTTAGTTCCAAGCATTGAGTTAGGCACAGGGGTTACAAAGTTAATAATTTATGGTCCTTTCTTCCTTCCTTAAGAACTCACTCCAGTGGGGGGAAAAAGTAGTAAATTAGTGACCTTCCTGGATGCTTAGAAGCCCCTGCAGAAGTCAAGGTCTGTATAAAGTCAGGTGTCCAGGAAGCCAAAGATAGATTTTTGTTTTTTGTTTGTTTTTTGAGTAAGAGTCTCACTCTGTTGCCCCAGGCTAGAGTGCTGTGGCCCATAGCTCACAACAACCTCAAACTTCTGGGCTCAATGCTTGTCTCAGTCTCCCATGTAGCTAGGACTATAGATGCCTGCCACAATATCCAGCTAATTTTCCTATTTTTAGTAGAGATAGGGTCTCATTCTTGTTTAGGCTGATCTCGAACTCCATCTGCCTTGGCCTCCCAGAGAGCTAGGATTATAGGCGTGAGCCATTGTGCCTGGCCCCAAAATAAGGGCCCATTGAGGAGTGCAGTAAAGTGGGGTTTTAGATTACAAAATGTCCTATCACCAACTGCGTGCCTTTAAGAAGGTCACAATCTCTAAGCATCTATTTCTTTATTTGTAATATGGAAGTAACAGTAATAATGATAATTATGTTATGGGAAGATATGCTAATTAGTTTAGATGGTTATCAACTGCTGAGTACAGGGGCTTTCCAGGTGCTCAGGAAATGTCCTGTCCTTGTAGATTTGAGTTCATTAGTAATACATTGGAAGTAACCATCTTCAGGTCAGGCGTGGAAAAATTAAGACAATCAAAGTTCAACTCTAAGTTAAAGGCCAAGCCTTTGAAATCAGTTGAAGATTTACAATTAAGAAAGTTTCCACAAAATAACTAGCCTATAGTCTTCTAGTCTATAGACCTATGACAACTGTCAAGGTCATAAAAGATGAAGACTGAGGAACAGATTAAGGGTGAGGACAATTAAAAACAACTTGTGTTTCTGGATTGGATTCTGGACCTGAATGTATTTTTTTCATTTGCTATAGAGGACAATATTGGGAAAAACTGTAAAATTTTAATAAGGTTTGTTGATGTTGGTAATTAAGCAGTATTATGTAAGAGAAGAGAATATCCTTGTTTGTAAAAAATATGCAAGTATTTAGAAGTAAAAGGTAACACATCTGTAATTTAATCCTCAAGTAGTCAAAAAAAAAAGGATATAAATACATGAATATGTGTGTGTATATACATACACATATACACAGAGTAGAGAAAGAGAGAAAATAACAATGCAAATGTGTGAAATTTTAACAGTTGAATGTGGGTGAAGGGCATATGGAAATTCTTTGTACAATATTTGCAATTTTTCTGTAAGACTAAAATCATTTCAAAAGGAAAATAAATTTTCCATCATGAAAGGCAAAGTAAGTAATTCCTAAGTTATAATAATTCAGGAAATCTAATTCTACAGAGGGAAAATAAAATGTAAATTGGCAGTCAGATTTCAGAATGGAAATGCATTAAAAGGACCCAAGTCAGAGTCATGGTCTGTAGAAGTCTAGAAGGCATAATTAGAAGTGGTGAGACCTGAACTTGTAATACCTTGACATTCTCTCATCAGCTCCACGTCAGGTCTTTCAGTCAGGTACAGTTCAATAGGGGGACACCGTTTGGGAGGCCTCCAAGATGCCCTGAGTCACTACATAGATGTCAGAGCTTCCAATTTGAAAGGAAAGGAAAGATAAAAGCTTAATTGTAGTAACATAGCAGCAACAAAGCCCCCACAGCTGATCCTACCTATGAATACCTGGTTTGGGATAATGCCCCTAGAAAATTACACACCATGATTAACATCTTAAAATGTTTTTATACATGTAAGAAGAAGTCTATAAATCTTAACCAGGCTATTTTAATGTGCCATTTCAATGTCAGACTGACTCAGTTCCCCCAATTCAATGTGCACAGTGACTTCCTTATTTCTGAAAAATAATCATCACACAGGATTGGAAAATACACATATATACAAAAATATGAATTAGTAATCCTAAATATTATATATAGGATCATGTCTAATTATATACTCATGTATAATTTATTTATATATAAATAAAATATAATAAGCCCTTATGTATCATTTAGAAGGTTGCTAGAATAAATGACCCAATAAAAAGAACAGGTATAAAATTCACAGATAAAAGTATCAGTGAAATACTAGTAAGCCAACTCCCTACACCAACTCCCCAAAAAAGTGTGTTAAAAATTTTTAGAAAGATCCTATTTCGATGGTTTAGGGGTGAGGGGAAACTTGTCCTTTTTGCCAAAAGTTTGATGAAAGATGAACTCTCAGTAAGGTTTATTTAATATGCCAATGAGGAGAATCACAGAGTGATTACCCAATATCCCAAAGAGATTCAGATATTTTTATTCCTGTCTTTCTGGAGGGGAGGGAAAATGAGGAGTAGGGGTAATTCTGTGTAGGGGCAAGAAATAGTTGCTAGGGAGGAGGAACAGATGTGAGAAACAGATTGACTTATAAATTAACCTGAGAGACTGGTATTAGGTTTCAAACAATTTGGGCCAGGCCTGTATTCTTGATCTTCTTTCCAACAATACATTGCGATAACAGGGAGAGTAAGGGAAGTCAATTGCTTTTGCTTTTTTTTTTTTCTTGTTGTTGTTTATTTGTTTACGCAGCTAGAGGGTAAGTCTCTTCCAAGGGCCTGCTAATTTCTAAGAGCCACTAATTCAAAATATTCTTAAACTCAGTGCAGTGCCTCACACCTATAATCCTAGCATTCTGGGAGGTCAAGGAGGGGGGATTACTTGAGCTCAGGAGTTTGAGAGTAGCCTGAGGAAGAGTGAGATTTTGTTTCTCCTAAAAACTAGAAAAATCAGCCAAGAGTTGTGATCAGGTACCTGTAGTCCCAGCTACTCAGGAGGCTGAGGCAGGATGCTGGCATGAGCCCAGGAGCTTAAGGTTGCTGTGAGCTAGGCTGACGCCATGGCACTCTAATCTGGGCAACAGAGTGAGACTCTATCTCAAAAAAAAGATACACACACACACACACACACACACACATTCTTTATACCAAGAACTCATACTTTGGGACAAAGATTTCTGGAGCGCCTTCATTCTCCTTGTCTGGAACTTCCCTCTCCCCATTCAGCAGCTGGGGAGAGATCGGGTTAGCAGCCAAATAACAAGAGATCTGAAAAGGGAGACAACATAGATTAGAATGAGAATAAATAAGTAGAAAATTTCACATTTCCCCACAACCCATTAAACCAATCTCCCATTCTTGGAAATAGGTCTTCAATCTGATAGAGAATATTTATCTTGACTTTTAAGAGGTATAGACCAGTCTCTACTTGCCCTGGGTGGTTTACATACTTTTTCCCCCCCAATAATTATATAAGCTTCTCCCTATTGAGATGTCAAGGCATCCAAGACATAATGTTTTTGAAACACAACAGAGGTTAGGCTATTGACTTCTAACTGAAGTGTTCTAAATGCTTGCATAGTGATACTCAACTCTTTTATTTATTTATTTATTTATTTATTTGAGACAGAGTCTCAAGCTGTTACCCTGGATAGAGTCCCACAGCATCACAGCTCATAGCAACCTCAAACTCTTTTAAGTGATTCTCTTGCCTCAGCCTCCCAAGTAGCTGGGACTACAGGCGCACATCACAACACCTGGCTATTTTTTTTTGTTGCAGTTGTCATTGTTGTTCAGCAGGCCCAAGCTGGGTTCAAACCCCCCAGCTTCGGTGTATGTGGCCAGCACCCTACCCACTGAGCACGGGCACCACCCCGATACTTAGATACTCAACTCTTGTTCTATCAACATGGAGAGATTCAAAACTATCTTTTCAATCTCATGTGTTCCAAATGCCAGGCAAAGAGTCCTGAGTACTATAAAGAACTTAGAACTGTGATATACAAAAGGTTTGTTTTCTTTTCTTTTTTTTTTTTTTTT
>NW_003852650.1:639871-645516 GCF_000181295.1 Otolemur garnettii | reverse complement strand
CCTGGATAGAGTCCCACAGCATCACAGCTCACAGCAACCTCAAACTCTTTTAAGTGATTCTCTTGCCTCAGCCTCCCAAGTAGCTGGGACTACAGGCGCACATCACAACACCTGGCTATTTTTTTTGTTGCAGTTGTCATTGTTGTTCAGCAGGCCCAAGCTGGGTTCAAACCTCCCAGCTTTGGTGTATGTGGCCAGCACCCTACCCACTGAGCACGGGCACCACCCCAATACTCAGATACTCAACTCTTATTCTATCAACATGGAGAGATTCAAAACTATCTTTTCAATCTCATGAGTTCCAAATGCCAGGCAAAGAGTCCTGAGTACTATAAAGAACTTAGAACTGTGATATACAAAAGATTTCTTTTTTTTTTTTTTCGCAGTTTTTGGCTGAGGCCGGGGCCGGGTTTGAACCCACCACCTCCAGTACATGGGGCCAGTGCCCCACTCCTTTGAGCCACAGGCACTGCCCTAAGAGGTTTCTTTTTTAATATCACATCTACTACAGAGCCCAAGTGTGTAGTTTGGCTGGCATTGGAAGTGGAGCACCGGTAACAGAGGGTGTCAGATAATCAGGTCCATGGCACCCTGATCAGCTAGGTGGAAACCACTTGTACACTTTATCACCACACAAGATAGAAAGACCAGTATAATTTACAGGTCAGGTTGGATCCTATCACCTATGACCTGTGACCTCCAAGTCTGTACTTTCCTGTGCTGCTTCTTCCTCACTGGCACTTCCCATCTCCAATGTCCCTGTGTCCCTGCCAATCTATGGAAATAGAACCGGTTAAGCAATATAAATTTAAGGACTTTTATCCGGTTTTTGCAGTTATGGGAGTTGGTTTTGTCACCTAACAAAGTCAGTCCAGACTATTGGTTTGTCCATATGTAATCTTTAGTGTCTATCAACAGGGGAAAGAGTGAACTACCCCAAGGTGCATAGGGCTGGCTTGTGAGCCATTCATAACATCTGGTGATTTGACAATAGTTGACACCATGAGCATTCAGCACCATCTAAGAGGTGGAAGAATAACATTTGTGGAATCAAACCATAGGGTTGATCACAATATTGCCCTGCTATGTCACCCAGGAAAGATCCAGCATCATCCTTGTTTTCAATGCAGAGGGAAAATTCCTTTCTAGTGATTTTACCAGAGCAAAAGATAGTTCTTGAGCTTCTAAAGGCAATTCCGTGTCCAGCTGACTCACCTAGAAGGCAGCATGATGTTCCTTCTCTGGTTGTAGATGTTGTATCTTACCATCCACCCACCTTCTGGACTGGTTCCACAGGCACTCACATCGAGTTCAGGTTCCTTTGCATGATCTATCAGGAGTGCCCTACTTTTTTTTTTTTTTTTTTTTTTCTGTGCTGTACATTGAAAGAGTGAGAGTTGTCTTGGGCCACACATTAAATATACAATCACTAACAAAAGCTGACTAGCAAAAAATGGTCTACACATACTTTCCATGACATGATACCACCAATAAGCAAAAGTCCTCACAAAATCAGCATGCAGCCCACAGGAGTCCCACGCTGGTTACCCTGGTCTAGATATTGGACAACAGTAGATTGATTGATTACTGTGGCCAGGATTTGAAAGACTTACCCACTTATTGCAAGGCAGCAGACACTTCCACAGCTGAGGCTGAGCTGGGCTTGGAACCTGACCTTGTACATTATTCAGTGAATCACAAAGCGAGTCAGACCACCCCAAGGACTCATACATCCAGCAGAGCTAGATATGAAAATAAAACACTCTGAATATCAAACCCCCTCTGGAGAAGAGACCAGAAAGAACATGAAACAAAGGAGGTTTGGAGTGCACAGTGGCTGGTGGCCCAGAGCAATTCCAACCTAGGAGGCTTGGACAGGGGAAGCCATACCTGGGTGCTGGAAGAAGAGGTTCAAGTGTAACCTGTGCTGGCTTTACAGTAGCCATCCTATAATGCCCAAAGGAGGCAAGTGCTGGTAGCTTTATAGCTGGAATGTGCTGCAGTCATTGAAAACAAATTAGTATAGCTATCATATCTCAAGACAGAGGTGCCCCTAGTGGTCCTCCTGAACACCATTAAGTAAGCTTCTATCTCACTGCAGACACTGGGGCACCTGACCTGGACACTCCAGGCTTGTAGGATAGAGCTTTTTCAGTTCAGGCCCTAATTCTATGTTCCATTGTTCAGTTACTAAGTTGCTGTAGTCCTCTGGCTTGGTACTTTCTTTTTTTTTTTTCTTTTTTGAGACAAGAGTTTCATTTTGTCACCCTCAGTTTTGTCACCCTCAGTAGAGCGCCATGGTGTCTTAGCTCACACCAAACCTCAAACTCTTGGGTTCAAGCAATCCTCTTGCCTCAGCCTCCCAAGTAGCTGGGATTATGGGCACCCCCCACAACATCTGGCTATTTTTTAGAGAGGGGGTCTCGCTCTTGCTCAGGCTGGTCTTGAACTCCTGAGCTTAGGCAATCCACCTGCCTCAGCCTCCCAAGTGCTGGGATTACAGGCGTGAGCCACTGTACCCAGCCTAGGGCTGGCACTTTCTTTTCTTTTCTTTTTTTTTTTTAACAGAGTCTCACTTTATCGCCCTCGGTAGAGTGATGTGGCGTCACAGCTCACAGTAACCTCTAGCTCTTGGGCTTAGGCAATTCTCTTGTATCAGCTTCCCGAGTAGCTGCGACTACAGGCGCCTGCCACAACACCTGGCTATTTTTTGTTGCAGTTTGGCCAGGGCCATGTTTGAACATGCCACCCCCAGTATATGGGGCCAGTGCCCTACTCACCGAGCCACAGGGGCCGCCCATGGCCTGGCACTTTCTAATTTCCTCCTACCTTGGCTTGCATCTACCTCACTGCCCCCAGCCCCCACCCACCCACTCTGGACTATGTCAAATAGAATTCCTGTCTGAACTCTCTACCCACTGCCTACAACTGACCAATCCTACCCTGCTCAGCTTAGCACACAACGGGGCCATCACTCCCTCCCTGAAGGGTAAAGACACAGCCAGGTAGGACGGCCATATAGCAACACAGACAATGCTTTGCTCCAGTCAAGTAAAAAGAGGACACAAATTGTATTTGTAACATTGTGAAAATATGCTAAGGGGAAATATCAGGACTTTCTTAATTCAATTTTTTCTATTATCATGGTTCCATTGTTATAGTTCTAAAGTCTAATTCTAACACGATTCAAACCCTGTTTTATTTGGATATTTTCTCTCAACAAGGAGGTCACTCATTATCTTTAATTATGCCAGTAGATTTGCATATATTATTTACTAGCTCCTTTGTCCTTGGGTAGAGACTAGTAAAGAGGAACCAAGTAATTTAAATTCTTTTGACTAGCGAAGAAAAAGAAGTAAATGCTGATCCTCACTTCAATTTATTTTATAAAATTGAAAGAGAAAGGAGAGTTGTAACTATTGGCAAAGTAAAATTGCTATTTAACTGCTTAGACTGAAAACTTTGTTGTGTTATTTAACTTTGTAAAAAGAGTATTAATTTTTTTTTTTAAAGATTATTAGACACTATTTAAAGTATCTAGTCTGGGCTTAAAGCCTTGAAGGACAATTCTAAAAGACCTGAAGTTCACAGAACACAGAGTATAAACAGAAATGCTCATGGCTAAGTTCACAGAACACAGAGTACAAACAGAAATGCTCATGGCTAAGTGAACACACGATTTGCCTGAGGTTATACGATTAGGAGATGGCAGAAACCACACTGGGTCCTTGGCATTCTGACTTCCCACTCTTTCCCACTCTTACCTTCTGGGAGGCTGGATGGAAGATATGACATATGAGCTGGACAGGAAAGAACTAGGACTTCTGGTTTGTGAATAGTTCAATTTAATTCAGGGGTAAGATGGCTGACCTAAAACAAACCTTGTTTAGGCTTCCTTAATAGAAATACAAAGTCTTCCCATAGCCTACCATGACAATCCAAATTCTCTTCCACTCTGAGATTTTCTAATTCTCTCAAACCCTTGAGTTTCTCCCTAAAATACTTCCAGGATGGATTAACTCGAATGCTGAACTTTAGCAAAAGACATTAAAGTGGCATTGTATAATTCTTTTTCTTTTCTTTTTTTTGAGACAGGACCCTCAAGCTGTCCCCCTGGGTAGTGTTGTGGAATCTCAGCTCACAGCAACCTCCCACTCCTGGGCTCAAGCGAGTCTCCTACTCAGCCTCCCAAGTAGCTGGGACCACAGGCGCCCACCACAACACCTGGCTATTTTTTTGGTTTCAGCCGTCATTGTTGTTTGGCGGGCCCAGGCTGCATTCGAACCCGCCACCTGGGGTGTATGTGGCTGGCACCTTAGCCACTTGAGCCAAAGGTGCTGAGCCGCCCTGGTTCTCTCTTTACCTGCCCAGAACAACACTCTTCTCGCCTAAATTTTGCCAGTTAGGCTTCAGGTGAAAGGGCATTGGAATTTTATATACAGTCTAAAGATTTATGCACAAAAAAGACTGGCCCTTAAAAAATGCTTAAATTTTTTTCTTCTTTTTAAGTCGTTTTGTTTAGGGCGGCCTCATAGATCACAGTGGAAAACGTCCAGTATTAGGCATAAGTCTACGTTTACACAACCATTAGTATTTAAATAGACATAATATTGTACCAATAAATGTTTCTTTAGTTTCTAGCAATTTCTTAAAATGTACTATTTCTAAATGGTTGAGTGCAAATGCAACCAAAGGTAAGCCTGGTCTCTCCTGACATCTAGTGTTCCTAACGCATTACTGCAAAATAGCCTGGTTAAGTTTAAACTGTGTATTAGAATGAAAATGCTATGTAGAATAAAAATTTACTCATTAGAAAAAGAAATTTGTTTAAATGGAATAAAATCCCAAGCAAAATAATAACAATTTTTCTCTAAGGAGTGAAAGGCTTTTTTCTCTTCACTCTTTTCATATGAGGAAATTTTCAAATGCAGTATTTCTTTCTAATTCTGCTAAGTAAAAACAGAAAGACCCAGCATGTGTGTAGGGCTGGCCAATTACTGTAGTAGAGGGAGGGGAAATGAGGGACGGGCACTTCCTGCGGTTCTAGCACGCACAGGAACCGGGCTGGAGTACTTTGGCCTGAGCCGTCCCTGCTTTTAGAAGCCATAAGACCATCCTAACACAGGATTGTGGCCTACTCACCTGGTTGGGAGCATCTCCCTATTCTGCACCCAACACGGCACAAAATATCATGGGTCAGGTCTCAAATGGTCTGAAATTGTAGACCCTCAAAATGTCTAACTGAACAGAAGTGAGAGCAGGGCCTGCTCGTGAAGCCTGACGCTACCTTTTCATTTGGGGTATTAGAGAAGGAGCAGAGGTTACAAACTTTGGCAACTGTTCTCCAAAAACCCTTAGAAACTGAAATCCGCTCTGGGGGAGGAGGGTGTACATTAGCTGGCTCTTAAGAAAGCCGAAGCCCACACTCACTTAACCCTTCCTTCTGTTTCCTTTCCCTTTTCTCATCCACACCTGCTCCCTCACTCACACTGGGCCTTTCAGCTCTGTCCCTTTCCTATTGACAAAGAAGTGTGTGACCAGCCGTCCCCACTCCTTCAGTGGCCACCCATGTCTTCTGAGAGAATTCCGCACTATTACTCAGCAACGTCAAGATGCATTTCTTGGCTTGGCGCCTGTGGCTCAAG
>NW_003852650.1:622718-638971 GCF_000181295.1 Otolemur garnettii | reverse complement strand
TAAACCAGGAATGGCACATTCAACATAAACCTCAACAAAGAAACTTCATATTCATGGACAGAAACTAAATCCGCCACGTTTCTATTACATTTCTTTCGCGGCAGACTGAACTTGTAAGTCCCTTTCAATTTCTATGACCCATTTGTCCTTATTACCTACAGATTATGGCTTCCCTCAGTATCTTCTGACGTTTGTTCTCATTTTCCACATGTAAAATCACGCACAATCCCTTCCAAAATCTTTCCTAATCACTATTTCTTCTATTTCTAATTCCCTAGTAACAGCTCTAGAAGATCGGGGAGAACAGATGCATAAACAGCATTTATCAGATAAAGCTCAACAAATTTCTCTCTTCCAACAACTGGTTGTCCTCAAGGAGTTCTCACATTTCATACTTTCAAGGGTTTATAAAGGATGGTGAGGAGTAGAGGAGAGCACAGACTTAAAAATATATTAAAATGTGTCAGAATAAATGTAAGACAGCTTTTTATTTTCCATAGGAAAAAGTTTATTTGTAAGTAGTTACAAGTATTTATGGAGGCCTGCTGTGCTAGACATTGTGAAAGGCAAACAATTCAAGACACAGATTCTGCTTTCGGGATGTGTATACTTTACTATGGAGCAGAACAGGAGATACACACCCCACATCCCCATATACACAGAGACGTAAGACTCCTGAGACCCAAAGGAAAAAGACAGTATGGTGAACTCGAGGGAGGATTTAAAAAGTCTTCAGCAAGGAGGCTGGGACTGGTAGGGAAAGGGCAATATTTATTTCTAAAATCAATGTTAGAAAAATATTTGTATTTTCAATAAATTTATTTTTCCACTGTTCAGATACCAGGTTTTTCCATGAAAAATGCTACATTATTTACCTGTCTCACCAGTTATCAAATGTGATATAAACAGTCACATACTGAACAAAGACTTGAAGCCAGTCAGTGGCATCACAGAAAAACAAATCCCCGTGGCTTTAATCATGGAATTATTCAAAGTTTTCTATTAATAAATCCAAGACTTTCAATTAAATATATAACATTGCTGAAATGAAGAAATATTTCCAGTATAAACTGGCTGGAACTGATAAATCAGTACTTTCTCCTCTTCAGATTTAGATACAAAATGATGATTGTTTTTCCGAGCTACAAGAAAAAGAAAGTGTTAATTTTTAAAAAGATTGGATGACAAAATTTTCAAAAGATTATATTTCTTCTTCTTGCAATCAGTATTAAGCAGGAAAATACCAACAAGAAAAGAAAGGCTTTACAAATTTCCCCCAAATAAAACAGCACCTGATTTACTGACACAGCAGCTACGGGGTGTCTGCCCCGCACCATATCCAACGTGGTGCTCGTCCCGCATTGGTTTAAATGCTAAGTGACTGTGTGCACTGAGACGATATACAGAGCCTGGCAGGGAAATACAGGCAGAGAATGGTCCTACCACTCAACAAGTCTGGCTTGGTGACTCAAGAACTGCATGATAAGAAGTGCTTGCAGAATATCTTTACTAGGATGCTGCAAGAGTAGGATCGAGAAATGAGTGAAACTGAGGCAGATACAGAGGAACTAGTAAAAACAAGGAGACACAGTAAGAAGTCTGCCACGGCTACAATTGGGATGTGGAGGGGTGAGGGCTCAGAATTCTTCCTAAAGGCAATTTTAGAAGGAGGGCACTGGAAGATAAAGACTAAATGGACCACTGTGAGATTAATATGCAGCTAACCTGGCTACACCACCGTCCTTCTCATTTACTCCCACACATACAACATGAAAATTCCTATCTGGATTAATACTGTACATGGGAGAATTTATTTTTTTTAATGTAGAATTTTTGTCAGGAAACCATTTACTCAACTGTGCGTAATTCTAAACTGCAGTGAATACAGTAGAAAGTATCTGACATCCCAATTAAAGCAGAAGGATTGATAAAAACTTAGAGTAAAATTTAGACATCTTCAAACAGCCACACTCATCCATCTTCACGTAACGTGGGTAGATTCTTGGAAACTGCTACTTAAACAAAATGATAGCAGGTCCCTGAACATCATTTCCTTCAATGCCACTGGTTTCGTTCCATGTTGTTTAAGTTTAAAGGTGCGGTTCTAACAATCTGTCAACCACAGTAAGTAAGAATTTACTGTACCCATATCACTCAACTAAAAAATAAAGCAACTACTACATAAAACACAACTAAATTCTCAATTTCACCACCAAATAAACCATATCATGAAAATAACTGTGGTTTTATAACCAAAAAGTAGGCAAAGCTTATTAATGAACTACAGGCAAGCAGTCTTAAAATCACAGACTGATGGGTATATATTCAATTTATATCATTGTCTTGAAAAAATAACAACTAATTTTCAGAGAATATTATTATTACAACATTATCCCTAAAAAAGAAGAGTAATGAGGGATAATCTAAATAAAAGTATCTAAGAAAGAAAGAAAAAAAAAAAGAACTCAACATTTTTTATCTTGGTGTTGAAGAATTCTGGCCACTCTATCATATAATTGTCACAAGGTCTGACCAGTCTATGAACTGGTCACTGTGCACTAATGCTGGCCGTACCGTACAATAGCTTGGTGAGAGTCACAAGCTTGGAGTATCAACATCTCACATGAGTTCGTGCCAAGGTGTGGCGCTATCTTGCCGACGGGTGTTCATCATTGATGTTATATGCTTTTGTATACTGTCTCACGAATGTCAGAGTTTAAATTAGAGCAACAAACAAACATTAAATTTCTTTTTAAATTTGGCAAGAGTGGTACAAATCAGGAACATGTTAGTCCAAGTTTATGGGGATAATGCCATGAAGAAAATAGCAGTGTCAAAATGGATTAAATATTTTTCTAAGGGGAGAAAAAGTGTCTCTGATGAAGAGAGATCAGGGTGGCCAGTAACAAGCAGAATTGATAAAAATATTGCAAAAATTCACTGAATTGTGACTGAGAAGCACAGCAGACCAAGTAAACACTGATAAAGAAACAGGAAAATCTTAACTGAAAATGTTGGCATGAAAAAGGTATGTGTAAAAATGGTCCTGAAGAATCTGATAAATGAACAAAAGCAAAGGAGAGTCAGTTTGCTAAGACCTTTTCATGAGGCCAGACAGTGTTTTGGGCGTGTTATCACTGGTGATGAAACCTGGGTATGCCAATACCACCCTGAAACGAAATGTCAAAGTGCACAATAGCAGTCAGCCAATTCTCCATGACCAAAAAGTTCCGTTGGTCCAAATCAAGAGTCAAAACAATGTCACTAACCTTTTTTGCTATCAGAGGGAGTTTCATTATGACTTTGTACCAACTGGAGAAACAGTTATTGCTGAAAAGGCTATGTGAAAAAGTTAGACAAAAACAACCTAAACTCATGGCTCTTGCATAACAATGTACCAGCTCGCACAGCACTGCCTGTGAGGGAGTTTTTAGACAGTAAACAAATAACTGTATTGGAACACCCTTCCTACTCCCTTGATCTGGCCCCCGTGACTTTTTTCTTTACTCACAGATAAAGAAAATACTGAAAGGAAGACATTTTGATGAAATTCAAGACCTCAAGGGTAATACAATGATAGCTCATTGGCCATTCCAAGTTCCAAAATTGCTCTGAAAGTTTGACTAGGTGCTGGCATTGTTGTGTAGCCTCCAAGGAGAGGACTCCAAAGGTGACTGTAGTGACATTCAGCAATGAGGTTTGTAGCACTTTTTCTGGGATGAGTTCATGAACTTAATTGTCACTTTTTAAAGATACGTGTACTATTAAATGAAATAAATGTCCTGGCTT
This sequence comes from Otolemur garnettii, assembly GCF_000181295.1. Classification (NCBI taxonomy): domain Eukaryota; kingdom Metazoa; phylum Chordata; class Mammalia; order Primates; family Galagidae; genus Otolemur; species Otolemur garnettii. The sequence continues at coordinate 635,182 of NW_003852650.1, read as the reverse complement.
TACTTGAATACTGAATATCTTGATTTCAGGGCCTTAACACTATTTAATATATAATATGTATACTAATTAAACCTACAGAACTTATAGAACATTCATAAAGGAAAAGAACAAGTAAAACTTCAGATGAAAGCAATTCCCTACAAAACCATGTTAGGGTGACAAAATTATGTACCCCATATTACCTTCACTAACAAAGAAGTCTGCTAAATAAAATGCAGTTTTCACAGAATTAGGTGCATGGGAAATGCCTTTTAATTCCTTCCACTCATAAGGTGCTTTCTCTGGATGCCACTGGACACCATATACTGGATACTTATATCCTGTATGAAGAACACAAATTTGTAAGTATTAGGAAAGGTTTAATATGATAATAAATATCATACCATATATCAAAGCAAAATTGTACATATATGTTCAAATACAAAATAATTCACAATGTGAAAATTCCCAATAACGTACTTCAACTGATTTGCAAGCTTTTACAATTTGTAATGTGCTTTGCTATTCTAGATAAGCACAGTAAAGTAAAACAGCTGAGTCTAAGAATCTTCCCCACCTCAACAGTCAGGTGTAGTGACTAAGTTTCTCCCCTGAGTGGTCTCTTCCTCTGCCTTTCGGTTCATGCTTTCATGCCCTCCCATGACTTATTCTTCACAGGAGAATGGACTATGGCAGCAATTCTGATGTCCTTCTACATATGCCAATGTGTCCCAGTCTGAACTGTGTCTGTCTCTCAGTCTAAGGAACGACTGATGACTTCATGATGTCAATTTTTCTAATAGATACTGTTCCTGAGGAATGGTGTCAATTTTTAAAATGTTTTCAAAACCTTAAAACTTGGTGTTAAAGATTTTAGGTAACATAATTCAATTATTTTTAGACCTCTTAATAGATGACATATGATATGATCCCTGGGATTTGCCTCAAAAAACAATCTGATCTGGAAAGAAAGTCAATGTAAAACGAGAAGAGCCACATACGTGTGGGCAGCTGTTGAAGCTGACAGAGAGGCACCCAGGGTCCAGAGGATTACTGTTCCCTGTTTCACATGAGCTTAAGGAATTCCACAATTTTTTAAAAACACATATCTGTGTAATATTTACCTTCTGAAAAATGTACATATTCATTCTTCTTCACATGTGCCTCTCCTCATTTTAATAAAAAGTATCTCCCCTTTATTATTTTTTGCTTTGGAATTGTAACCACAACTACTATCAGAAAGTACTCAGAGAAATGAAGAGAATTAGCTGAGTGAAAAGATATCTAGGGGAATGAGCACTGCCCACTCACATCCCATTAGACTCTCCACAAGAGAGCAGGCCGTGGAAAAAACATGTTACCTGAGTATGGCAGGGGTTCACGAGAGGTGAAACCTACCACAAGCAGCTCCCAGGGCTCTGCTCCCTCCCACACTACCTCCTGTGACTTTGCCCTTTCTCTGTAGGTCTAGGACTGTATGTCACACTACCAGCAAGTGACTAGGAAATCAACTGCTACACACAGTTAACCAAAAGGCAGATCTTCTAGTATTATTTGCCTGCAAGATATGAAAAACAGGGACTCTACCAAATGCAAACACTGTAACCTAGTTGTTTGTAGCCACACATTAATCTGAAAAAAAAAAAAAACAAGATATGAAAAGCATTATTAAGAATAAAAATGCCATAAATGATAAACCATAGTAAGAATTTATCTGATAAATTATGGAGAAAAAGAAAGATACATACAGATAAATAAGAGTTCAAAAAGTTCACAGAAAACATGTATTATGAAAAAGATATACAAGGATTTCCAAATTCTCTGCACCAAAATAAACTCATACTAACTTATTATATGTCTGAACAGGATCTAGCTTGAGGCACTAAGAAGAGTAAGATATTAGTTTGAAAAGATCCCCTATCGGAGCAATATGAATTTTGCTAAAAGCCAAGCAAGGAAAAAAAAGCAAATTACACTGAAGCTTGGGTGAAGAATGGTGAAATCGACACTTCACCAAAAGCTGATGGGGACAATGCCCCAAAGAAATCAGCAGTTTACAATGCGTTACTCATTTTAAGGATGAACAAGATGATATTAAAGATGAACCTCACAGCAGCAGACCATTCACATCAATTTTTGAGGGAAAAATTCATTTTGTGCATGTGCCATCACCACAGACATCTCACCTGGTACACAGTTCTGACTGAAAAATTAAAGTTGAATTATCTTTCCATTTGATGGATGCCAAAACCATTGCATCCAATTCAACTACAGAACAGAGCTTTCAAAAGAAATTTCAAACAAATGAGGTAAAGATCCTGAAGCATTTCTTCAAAGAAGTATAACAAGAAATAAAACATGGCTTTTCCAGTATGATTCTGAAGGTAAAAGATAACCAAACCAATAGCTACCAAGACGTGGACTCGGTCCAGTCAAAACAAAAGCCAAGGTCATGGCAACAGGTCTTTGGAGTGCTCAAGGCATTTTGCTTGATGACTTTCTAAAAGCCAAAGAATAGTAGCATCTGTACTGTTGAGTGTTTTATCTAAAGCTTCAGCAGAACACCACCCAGGAAAGCATCACCAGAGAGTTCTTCTCTACCACGACAATGTTCCTGCTCACTCCTCTCACCAAACAAGGGCAATTTTAAAAGAGTTTGATTGGAAATCATGAGGCATCCACCTTACAGTCCTGATGTGGCTCCTCTGACTTTTTTGATGTTGCTTCCTAATCTTAAAAAAAAAATCTTTAAAGGACATCTGTTTTTTCTTCAGGTAATAATGTAAAAATGACTACACTGGCATGGTTCAACTCTCAGGGCCCTCAGTTCTTCAGGGATGGACTGTATGGCTGGTTATCATGGCTTACATGTCTTCACCTTGACAGAGATTATCTTTTACACTGTTGTTGGGTTTTTCTATTTTTTAATAGTATGAACAATGTCATGGACATTTCTATGTACATGAGTTCCACTATGGTAATTTTTGAGTAATTTTAAACTGCTGAGTAATAGAAGTGAAAATTGTTCAATTTTATTAAGAAATCCCAAAATGGCAGCACCTATGGCTCAAAAGGGTAGGGCACAGGTTCCATATGCTGGAGGTGGCAGGTTCAAACACAGCCCTGGCCAAAAAGAAAAGAAATCCCAAAATGTTTTCCAATGTGGTTGTAGCCATTTATATTCAAGTATAAAAGTGCATGAGATCACCTGCTGTGTCACATTCTGGTAGCACCTGTTATCAGTAGACCTCTTAATTTTGATAGTCTGGTGGGAATAAAATGGTTTTTCACTTTGCATTCTATTGAACAACTCATCTGAGCAATACGTGTATATATAAGAATCAAATTTCTTTTACAAGGTACCTATTCAAATCTCTTATCTATTTTTTTTTCTTTGAGACCAGAGCCTCAAGTTAGCTGTTGCCCTGGGTAGAGTGCTGTGATGTCACAGCTCACAGCAACCTCAAACTCTTGGGCTTAAACGATTCTGTTGTCTCAGCCTCCCAAGTAGCTAGGACTACAGGCGCCTGCCACAATGCCTGGCTATTTTTGGTTGCAGTTGTCACTGTTGTTCAGCAGACCTGGGTCAGGTTTAAACCTGCCATCCTCGGTGTATGTAGCTGGTGCCATAACCACTGCTATGGGCGCTGAGCCCCTCTGTGCTATTTTTTTAAAAGAACACAACTTCTTAATTTGGCTGAATTTATCCATCTTTTCCTTTATGGTTTATATTTCAATTTTGTGTCCAAAACTCCTTACCTTACAGGAGATGATATTCTCCTTTATTTCCTTTAAAACTTTGTTATAGTTTTCCTTTCCACTTAGGTCTTTCATCTGCCCCAAATTTGTTTTCGTATATGGAAATAGAGTTTGTCTCTATCCCATTTGCTCCCCTTCCTTCCCGAGTTCTGGTTAGGAATGTTAGAACTTCTTACTCTATCCTTCAGGTTCCAACCTTTCTTTTAGCACATTTTGCATTTCTGTCTATATTGGATTATAAATATTTCCTTCAGATCTGTCTTATATACTAGTTCATTCATCTATGTCCCTATCTAACGTTCTGATTAATGCATGTGAGATTTTTATTTCAACTGTATTTTCATTTCTAATACCTAAATTGGGTTCTTTTTAAATTTGATTATTTCATGCTCATATCTTCAAGTGGCCCTATTCTTTAAAACTTATATTATATATCATAATTCTATTACCTAAGCAAATCTGCTTTGGATCTTTTATTTCTGCAAGTTCTCATTCATGGTACCTTGCTTCCTCGATCATTAGTTATCTCAATTGCTCATTTTCCTTCAAACCTCATATGTGGAAATTCTGGGAAGCCTCAGATGAACATGAGGTTCTCCGGAAGGAATTATCTGTATTTGTCATGCATATATGGGCATTACCAGTCTAAGACAATTTTGAACAAAATTCTTGATCTGAAATTTCTACCTTCCCATTTAGGACAATGTAGGCCACATTAGGAAAATGAGTCTTTCCTTGTGAATGCTCAAGACTCAGTCACCATCCCTGCCCTATACTCCATTAGTGCCAAGATTCAAGATGGGCAATTCTCCCTGCAGTTCGCAGGGCAGGATTCCAGGTATATTCTGAGTTCACCCTGACATTGTAGGTACCCCCTTTTCAGGTCCTGCTCCATCAGGACTGTCCATGGAGGGGGGTTCTGAGCTTTGTTGCAAGTTCTCCTGATTCAATAATAATGCTGGTTTAAATACTCTACGCAAATCGTGAAGTATCTTTACTTCTTGCCACTTTATTAATGTATTTAACGTATTTCTCTATCAACCACATTTTGTGTTCTTGTTTGGGGGAAGAGTCTGTCAAGGTACTTAATCTGCAAAATTGCTAAAAACAGAAGTTACTTTACTCATTTGTTTCTTTATGTCCTTCTCCCCTTACTCTTCTTCTTCACTCCATTTTAGAAAACACCCAGGTGAATTCTAATTGATTTGGAACATGCATAAATCATGTCTCATTTCCTGTCTCCAAAAATGTTCTAACTTCCATCCTCAGTCCCCAAAGTAACATGATTTTATTCCTAAGAAAAAACATATAAACCAAATTAATAAATATAAAATAAGTGAAATCAAGTATACATGCTGTAGAAATATATACCTTCCACTGTTGATATAAACTCAGTATTGCCATCTGTATTCGTAGTTAATACATTGAAAAACTTCTTTAACTTTTCATTCTTTGTAAAATTCTAGAGTATAAAAATAAAAGAAATGATTACTTCTGTAGTGATTCTAAATGTTGCTAATTTCATTATGTAATTAATCTGATACCTTCATGGAGAGGCTCCACTTGTGGAAATTTGCAGTCAGAGGTTCTACTGATAATGATATCAATAATTCAGTAGGAAATTTCCGGAACATTCTGCTGTGCAATGAACCTGAGACAATGTAAGCACAAAAGAAATAAACACAAAAAATAAAATTCCCTGAAGTCACGTATCTGCAGCAAAAGAGAAGTCCCCTGTAAGGAACTAGGACAAAACCATAGAGATTCTTTAGTCCTCTATATAAGTAGATAAAGATTTTTATAAGTTACCTCATCTTTGAATCCTCAGAATTGAATGCTACCAACTATTCCTGTTCTTATGGAGGATTTTGGAAGGAAAGCAGTAGTACTCATATGCAGAACTTACAGAATTCTTTATACATTTGGATTGTCTCTCCTAATTGTTACAAGAACATTAGGTCAGACTCCTTTGGTTGTGTTGCAAGATGACCAAGTAATAAGCAAAACACATCAGTTTCACAGAAGTATTCCAATCTAACACAAAATACGTTTAACATAAATTCAAATTTGCCCCAGACTTATGTAGTTTTCTTACAAAATTTTAACACGAGTAAGTAAAATTCTTCTGTTATGAGAATTAGCAATGCTATAGAATAAGCAGAGAATGTGCCAGAGAATTAGACAGCTCTGAAAAAAACAGGTTAAAAATTTTCAAATATTTGTTTTCCAGGAATGAATCTTTTCAAAGGTATTTGGAACTTAAAAGTTTTAAAATATCAATCATTTATAAGAGAACATGAACCATGCCAATGAAACCACATGCAGTGAGAATAAAATGGAGTCCTTCGGGCTGGCCTGAGATGACACAGCTGTCGGGTCAGTTTAGGTCCTCCGTGACTTGGCCTCATGTCCCTTTCTTGCTGTTTTTAAATTCAGGGTTAACCTAAAAGTGCATAATCTTGAGTTTAGAATAATTGACTTAGGAGATTAACCTTTGAATTGGAATGTTGTTTTGGGTCATTAGTAATGCTGATTATTGTTTATTATGGGTCATGGGTTATTCTGATTATTGTTTAAAATAAAGATTAATATGATTTTTACTTTGAACTTTTCTGTATAAAACTGTGATTTTACAAATGGAAAAAGAGAACAGTCTTAGAGGCTAGGCTCACTATTCTCCAGAACCGTCAGCCTTCTGACAAAGTTTGGTGAACCTATGCCCATCTGTGCATATTGGCTGACAGTGACAGGCGGCTGGACCATCTTTGTCTGATAACACCAAGAAACCTCTATTTAGCAAACAAATCAAAAAAGCAATATACAACAGAACCTCCATAGTTGACCACCTCCTTAAATTGAACTAATTGTCACAGACCAGGCATGTACCCATGTATGCATCAGTACAGTAAGTCTAGTTCCTTATGTTGACCAACTTGTTACAGTCCTGTGGATGGTCAACTTACAGAGGTTCTACTGCATCTTAGTGGTTAGTACTGAAGGGTCTGTAATCAGACACACAGATTTAAAGGAAAACAGAGAAAAAAAAAATCCTAAAGTGTTAAGCTCTGATGTCAGCTGTTCCAAACCAGGCCCCTCATTCTTCCTAATAGCTTCCATGCATGAGAACTCCAGTACCTTAAAATATTCCTGTTTTGTACAAACTGGATTTTCACAACACACAACAAAAGTAGTCTGACCTAATGTTCTTGCAATAATTAGGAGAGGCAATGGAATAAAGAACTTTCAAAAGTATGAAGAATTCTGTAAGTTGTACATATGAACTTTCCTTCCAAAATCTTCCATAAGAATACGAATAGTTGGGCAGTGCCTGTGGCTCAAAGGAGTAGGGCGCCAGCCCCATATGCTGGAGGTGGCCGGTTCAAACCTAGCCCTGGCCAAAAACTACAAAAAAAAAAAAAAAAAGAATAGGAATAGTTGGTAGCATTCAGTTCTGAGGATTCAAAGATCAAGTAACCTACAAAAATCATTATCTATTTATACAGAGTAGTATAATAAAGAATCTGTATAGGTTTTGTCCTGGTTCCTAACAGGGAACTTTTAAAACTCTTGGAATTTCCTGCATAGTCATAGTGTTTTGTTATGTAATGAGGTGATTCAAGGTGGGTCCCTGTATTATTTCAGGATGGGGACTAATAACAAGAAATCCTAACTTCAATATTAAAAGGCTGGAACTACGAGTGAGTCAGCCCAACATCCAAAGACAGAAGAGCGGCTGAACACTGAGTTCAATCACTGAACCAATGACTCGGTCAGTCATACTTTCCTAATAAAACTCTATAATAAACTCTGGATACCACAGGTCATTGGAGTTCCTGGTTGGTAGCAAATACAGCACTTTCCTGAGTTCTGTGAGTTATCTGTAGCAACAGGTAAGAAGTGTAGTGGCTCAGGGATGTGACCTGTGGCTGGCATCTTAAACAAACAGGGAGGTCTTGTTGAGGACCATGCCCTTTAACTCTCGGTGGTTAGTGTCAGAATTGCAGTATACTCTCTTGGAGTTATAATAGAATACACAGTCAAGGGGGAAATGTGGATACTGTAATAATGATAATAACAACTACTAACATGTATCAGAGTTTTGTTTAAAGTACCAAGCGTAGTGCCTGGAAAACATCATTTTACTTAATTCTCACTAGACTCTTTTGCATATAAGGAAATCGAAGCTGAGAGAGGTTAAATGATTCTTCGTGGCCAAAATGAGAAAGTTAGGACTCAAAATCAGGTCTAATATCAGACTCTTAATCCCATATAGTCTTGATATCACTAGAGGCAATGAGTTATCAAAATTCTGAAGTCATCTTCTTAAATGACTATGAGGGTGGTCACTTGCATCTTTAGCCTGCATAAATAATCTAAAAATTAATGGCATAAGCATTTTTTAATATTTGCTACTTACTACTCCTCAGTAAATGCTTCTAAAAGGACTGAAAAGAAGACTCTTACCTCCAGTGAAGTTCAGTGGCAGCTTGTTCTTAGTGGTATTTGTGAGAGTTAATAAATACTCTCTACTAACCAGAAATGAAAGCTCTTCAAATCCAAGGCACGTACCCCACACAGGGAAATAGTCTCCCTTATCAAAACTCTTTGAAGAGTAAGAAAAAGAGAAAATGAGGTTTATTCAAATTTTTCAAAAGAAAAATTATATATATTGTTTATCATTACCAGGTAGGCACCTTGAGTTATGCAAGGATTTCTAAAGAATTCTCCAGGACCCATAAATAAGCTATCACTTAATCCCTCTTCATACCCAGCTCCCATATAGGATGGAAAAGAGGAGCTATGGATGGATCTTGACCCAAAGAATATAAAAAGATATAGGTTATTTAGCCTACTATTAAAAATTTTTATTTATTTATTATTACTATAATTTTGAGACAGAGCCTCAAGCTGTCACCCTAGGTAGAGTGCTGTAGTATCACAGCTCACAGCAACCTCCAACTCTTGGGCTTAAGCGATTTTCTTGCCTCAGCCTAACTGGGACTACAGGCGCCCGCCACAGCGCCTGGCTATTTTTTATTTGTAGCTGTCATTGTTGTTTGGCAGGCCTGGGCTGGATTTGAACCCACCTGCTCTGGTGTATGTGGCTGGGGCCTTAGCCGCTTGAGCTACAGGTGCTGAGCCCATTACAAGTTTTTAAACAAGTATCTCAAATCCTAAAAATAGTTATTTAGGGAAATATTCAAGTGAAGGTTGGGAAGATATGCGAGCCAGCCAGATTCATTAAAAATTTTTTGTACAAGTTGAGGAGAGAAATAGTAAGGTTCTCAACAAAGGTGCAAAGGCAGGACCCATGTGGAAATTACAAAGCAGAATTCAGATGCTCTGCTTAGGAAATTGAACATAAAGTCTAAAAAGGGCAAACAGGATTTAATGAACTAGGAAGAAGAACAGATTTCAAGAGGCGATGAGAATTAATAACATGATAAGAAGAGGTCAGAGAAAGATACGAGAATTACTGAGCGACAAGAGGACACGGTTCACTAGTAACGAGCACCCCCATGCACAGCCAGCCAGAGGGCTCTGAAGGGTCTCCAGAAGCCCAGACAGTGAGCAGGAGCAGCCACTGGCTGTTCAAGGACAGGCGCCTCAAAGACTCAAGTGATAATGAAGTTAAAGGGCTCGCTGCGAAGGAAGCACGACCACATGCTTAACACAGTAATTATCCTCGCAGAAATGAACCGAACCCCTTCTGGACTAACAAGCAATAACTGATATTTACCTGTATGGCCAATTTATAAAATATATCAGCTACACGGGCATAATCTGAGCGCTGAATGTCAACACTTCCTCCAGGGAAAAGGATTCTGAAACAACATCAAATAAGGAACGTTTTGCCCCATAACCCCCCCTTTCTTACTTTTGAAAGAAAGTAAACAATCTTTTTATTTTAAAACAATTTTCTCCTTATTATACAATTAGAAAGCTAAGGCAAAAAATAAAATATTTACAGTCCCAGCCATGCAGAAATGACAGCAGTTAACAACCCTTTAGTGCATCTTCTTCTAAACCTTCTTCAATAAACAAAGTTTATTTGATGAAACAGAGTGTGAACAAATTAAAGGTAAATAAGCAAGGGAAGGGCAAGAGCACCCACCAAGGGCTAGAAATAAAACAAAGTTTCAGGTATAGCTAGGTTTAAATCAAGGTGATCAGTAATTCCAAATTAACTGTAGGGGCCATTATTTTAAGTAGGTTTTAGGTCACAAATAATTCTTTAAATTATATAAAACAAATTGGTCATCAAAAATGTATTTAAACTAGAAATAAATATAATTCTTTTTTGTGTGTGGGGGGGGTTTGGGGGGGTAGAGTGCCCTGGCATCATAGTTCACAACAACCTCAATCTCTTGGGCTCAAGTGATCCTCTTGCCTCAGCCTCACAGGACTTATAGGCACCTGGCACAACACCTGGGTAGATTTTCTATTTTTAGTAAAGATGGGGTCTCTCTCTTGCTCAAGCTGGTTGTGAACGGTTGAGCTCAAGTAATCCACCTGCCTCAGCCTCCCAGAGGCTGAGGATCACAGGAGTGAGCCATTATTCCTAGCCTAAGAATTTAATTCTTGATTAGCACCCTGGGATCACTTTGGAAATAAGCATAGTATTATAAATTTTTATAAAAGAACACAATTATAATTCCAGAAAAAGTCTTGGAAAAGAAGAAGGCAGTTATAAAAACATCTGAATTTCTTTTATACACTCATAACAGTAAAAATAGAATAAAAATGCATCATGTTTTCATAACAACTTTTAAAATTAACTTTCAGCTTAAAAACATTCTAATAGGTCTTGAAATAACTAAAAATATTCAAAGGGGGTTACAAAAACTGGATTAAACATTAAAATTCTGAAAATACTGAAATATGAATTTGGAATATGTGAAACATCACTTTTGAGGCTGTTGTTCATTCAAAAAATATATTCTACTTCTTCCATAGGCCAGGCTCAGTACCTGCCTAAATAAACAAAGATGTGTGGTTTCTGCTGTTAGGAAGGTCACAGTCTAGTAGGAAATATATAAATATCTGTGTGATAGAACATCTGCCACAAAACCATGCAGAAAACCCTATAAAGTGCTTCATGAAGACTCAGTAGCAGTTCTCTCTTTTCATTAACTCATTGTCTCAGTGGCTCACCCTTGTAATCCTAGCACTCTGGGAGGCTGAGGTGAGAGGACCCTTTGAGCTCAGGAGTTTGAGACCAGCCTGAGCAGGAGCAAGACCATGACTCTACTAAAAATTGAAAAACTAGCCAGGTGTCATGGTGGGTGCCTGTAGTCCCAGCTATTCTGAAAGCTGAGGCAAGAGGACCACTTGAACCAGAGAGGTTGAGGTTGCTGTGAGCTATGATGCCAGAGCACTCTAGCCTGGGCAATAGAATGAGACTCTGTCTCAAGCAACCAATCAATAAATGATGCCTCTATCCAAATTTGGTTATCTAACTTCAAAGTCCTTGGATACAGTAAAACTTCACTGTTCTTCCTAGATGCCAAACTTCTTTAACAAGGCTGTCTTTTCATCTCTGGGTTCTCCTACAAAATAGTACACGATCTAGTCATAACAGGGTGCCAATTAAAGTGGTTTTGAAGTTGCATTAAAGTAAAACTCATTTTCTCTGTGACACTCAGAAACAGTAAATAAGGCCCTTGGCTGACCCTCCTTAGAAGCCCTGCTTTCAGTGTCAGTGCAAGAGAGGGAAAGGTGGGCCTATGGGAGAGAGAACAGGTAGCAATGCAAGGAACAGGGCAGGGGATACAAACGGACTCTCCCGTCAAGTTAAGAACCACTGCTGGTTTCCATGAAGACACAATGAGCATCTGGACAAACTAGCTCCCAAAGTATTTATTTCTGACTATATTGCTATTTCAGATTCCTTTCCAAACAGGAATGCAATTGAGGAGAGGGTAGAAATGAATGAAGTGCCTTAAACAGTATATTTCTGAGGCTCTAACATTCTATTCTAGCCAGGACTTATTTATTTTTGTCTGTGTCAAAGTACCTTGCACATAGCATGTAACAGACATTGTAAATGTTTTACTAAATTGAATTGATTTTAGGGTAAATATTTACTAAGCCAAACTGAAATGAAGGCAAATAATTTTTTTTGAACAAAACTTTAAAAATAGTAATGAGTGAACATAGTTTTAAACAGTAAAAATACTAAATAACAAAGCTTTTATTAAAAAAGTTTTACAGAAAAAAAAAATCCCCTCCCACCCTACTCCCAGTTAGAAACAACTAACCATTAAAATGTGCTGTGCTGACTTGCTAGAAATATGCAACGCATATACAAGGTCAGACAGTTAAGTTTGCAAACTCATCCTAGCACAAGTGCTACACCACCCTTCGAAGCAATTTTGAAACTCTTTGGAATGGCCATCAGAGTTGTCATTATGTGAGATCTGACAATTAAGTTTGGGAACTGATGCTAGTAAAAGTGCTTTGAAAGGTAGGCACTGGCATCATACATGGCTTCCCAAGGGGAGCACTTCAAAGGTGACCATAGTGCTACTCAGCAATGAGGTATGGAGCACATTTTCTGGGATGAGTTCACGAACTTAATTATCAGACCTCATATTCTCACCTCTATCTTAAAAACAAAAACAAAAACAAATTGGCTCAGTGCCCATAGCTCAGTAACTACTAGAGCACCAGCCACATACACCAGAGCTGGCAGGTTTGAACCCGGCCAGGGCCTGCCAAACAAC
>NW_003852650.1:618413-620981 GCF_000181295.1 Otolemur garnettii | reverse complement strand
AGCCACCATATTACTTTTAAAAAGCCAAATGAAAAATAATTCTTAAATACCAGGGAATATTACCTTTGCTCTCCTAGAAGCATTTTTTCAAACTACATGAAAGCCAAATAATTATCTTTGTTTTGCCAATTAGACAAGTAAACAAGTTATTCTGTGATCTAAAGCAATTTGATATTGTGAAGTATGTACTACTATGCAAAACATTAAAGACCATGAGAGTATAGGATATTAGTAATTTCTCTGTTTGCTAAGAACTATAAAAGAAATATAAAAATACTGAATAGTTTCATACAAAGACTCAACAAAGAATTTTACTATCATGTAAGTTATATCCCTGACTCCCGGCAGATTTGGCAAATAAAAACAATACAAATAAATGCCAAGTCTCTGACCTCATCCCACGTCCACCAACCAGGTACCAGAGTTTGGGGGCTACTGTGCATTCAAAAGTCAGAATAGTTCAGATCTAGTCTAACCACAGGTCAGATCACTGCAGACCGGCCTGACAGCCCAGGTAATTATTCTGAAGCATCCTTGATCAAACACCTGTTAAGGGCCTCCTAACAATCCCAGGTTATTGATTTTATTCCCTTTCTCCAAAGAAAACCTATGGGATTAATCTGTGCAACTGATGGCCTTTACTCAAGCCACAGTAAGATGTCTGCTCTTCTACAGTTCAATAAAATGCAAGAACAAGGGAAGACAGCATATTTGTGGAATCCTTGTCAAAACTCCTCTACATTGAGCAGTCTTCTGTTTCTAGAGACTAATAGGGTACATGCTCTCTCAACTTGCCCCCAAAGAAGCAGACTTATGATCAGATGTCAGCTACAGTCTGCTTCTGCCCCAAAGCAGCTTTAGAGGCATCAGAACACTTCGCTCAATATTAAACAGACATCTATGACCCCCAGAACACCGCTGCACTTTGCTAGCAAACACCTCTGGGCAATCCTCGGAGTGCAAGTAAGCTTTGCAAGTCCAGGTCAGTCCTTTGAAGTTCAAAGTAAACCCCATTCCAGAGAAAGCCACAAAACAGTGGGTGATACTACACAGATGCTTCCCTCAGTCTTTTTTTGCAGTTTTTGGCAGGGGGTGTGTTTGAACCCACCACCTCTGAGGCAGGCTCCCTACTCCTTGAGCCAGAGGCCCTCTGTCTTAAATGAGGATCAACCAGCAGTCAGCCCTGCCTTAGGAAGCAACAGGGAGGTGAAATGTGAGTCTCCCCACATGCCCAGTATTCTTCCAGTCCTATCACCCCAAGATGAGCCACAAAACTGGAACCAACCAGACAGGACCCGGAAATCTCCCCAAGGATATTCAAGACTGGTGAGAGACCAGAATGGATTTAGAGGGCTCATTTGCATTCCAAGGACTTCTGCCAGCCACCTGTGCAGGCCAGTTTCAGTAGTTTCATTAATTTGAAATAAACGGCTCCCATACTGTCCATGACTAAACTGGGGGGTAGGGGGGGCACTTATCATTATTAAGGGGACTCATTGTTGGGGGGGAGAGAGGAGGAATGATGTCACAGGTCTCAGGCCTCCTGGCCCTGACACAGAAAACAGGTCAAGGCACATTTTTGGAACAGGGATGCTATTTGCATGTTGTTAGACATTTCCTGAAACACCCTCTCGACAGGGTATGAGAAATAGTTCATGCTCACCTTAACAAAAGAAAATCGTATAAGCCCAGTAATAATGGTAAATGCCACTTTACAGCATTTACCATTGTTGTCAATGCAGAATGCCTGCCTCATTTAAAACCAGATGCAGATAACTGTTTTCTAAAGAAGCCAGAAATTCAGACTTCCATGAAGTCTTCTAATTTGTAAATGTTTAAAGATGTTGTCAAATGCTATGTGAACAAAACACATTTTTCAACCAAAAACAGTCAGTAGGATGCTCTGTACTTCCTGTTAAAAGGCAGGTCACTTTGTGTTTTCTAATAATCTGACAGCGGGAATTTATGACAAGCAGACAGCACCAAATACCTGAGAGAGAAGGGGGCAGACAGGGAGAAGGAGATCAAAGACAAACTTCCAACTTCCTTCAGGATTTTGTCTAAGTCTCCCATCTCCTCCTCTTGCCCTCCTAAACTGTAGAAGTTAACACCCTGCATACAAAATTCAGAAATGAACTTAACATCATCATCGGGATCATTACCTTTGAAAGCTAGTCTGGAAATTTAGCCCTCAGGTTATTACACTGTTTCTAGAAGAACACATGATTCCAATTCCAAACAATGTATCTGAAAGGAACTTTTGGAACCCAAGCTGGAAATTCACCTTTATGCAGTCAGGTAGTTAGCCTCTCTGTGGCAAATACCACCATTCCACAAGTCAGCCAGTTTCAAAATGTCCCCAGTTTTAAAACTTCCTCAGTTTCAAAACTTCCTCAGTTTCAAAATCATTCTTATCTGTGTCTTCCTCCCTGCGCCCTTTCATTAGTCATTGTGTGTCGATAATTTTAAGAATGTGTCCCTGTCAATCCCACATGATTGCTCTAAGCCAACCTCTCATTATTCACACACAGACTGTTACCACCTCTGAATTGGTCCACTTGCCTTTTC
>NW_003852650.1:596170-618185 GCF_000181295.1 Otolemur garnettii | reverse complement strand
TCAGCACTAATATCCTAAAAGAATAGCTTGTATTAAAAAGCTTCTATGATGAAAACTGTGAAAAATACTGTTCTGAAGACTCTCAAAGCCTCTTCATCAGTTCTAAAACTCTGGTTTATCTGGATTCCAAATTACCTTTCATTTAAAAATTAGGTCTGCTACTAGAACATTAAAGACAAATGTCCAAAGAAATATTCATCTTGAGGAAGATGACAATTAGTTTAAATGTAAAAGAACAAGCAAAGAAATAATTTCTATGAATCTAAATGTAATATTTTGTGAGTATAAATCTAAATTATAATATTTTCATTTTGATTATTATTAATATATTTGAGTAATACTTTGCTATAATTTCTAATAAGAAAGTATTTACACAAACAGGTTGTATGGAGTAAATAGTTCTGTTTTGTATGTGAAATGACTCAAAATGGATTTGATGATGGTGCTGGGGGCTTCTAAAATATACTAACTTTAACTGACATGCTACTATAAACATTTTTAAGATTCTGTTTGTTAGCACCTTCCAAATGAAAATATAAGATGAATTCAGCTCCTTTGAAATGAAAATATGATATGAATCATTTTACTACTGGGCCAATTTATCACACAAATAATATAGCTCCTTTATAAATTATAAATGTGCTATTTATACTTTATATTGAAGCAACACTATTGCCTTAGTTATTTACAAACTTTTAAAGTAGAGTTCGAGGGTATTTTAAAAATCATTTTTTCAAAATCACTTTTATTCCCTAACCATTCCCTATGCTAACATTATGGAATAAAGCTGGTTATAGATTTTTTTATTCCATTCCCCTCATGGTGTCAGTGAGGACCACCTTTAACGGGGTAAAGAAAACTGTCCTTTCATTCTCTATGCTAACAAATATGACAAACAGTACCTCTACTGCTGTTCCAGATATACATTGTTTCATATAGGAAACAATTCAAAGACTCTAAGCATTAGCTTTGTGGCAAAAATTAGGTACAAAATTCAATGATGAATATATTTCAATGATGTAATCGAAGGCAAGCAAGCATTAGAGAGAAAATACAACAAGTTTTTTATACAGCTCAGAAAACATCATACCTATTTATAATAGCCAAAAACTAAAAATGGCACAAAATTCCATGAACAGGTGACTGATTAAACAATATAGAATGTGTCCATATATTGGGACTTAAGTCAGAAGTAAAAAGGAATGGACCGTCTACAAAATACTTGACCAGTATTCTTTAAAATTGTATAGGTCATAAAAGTCAAGGAAAAACTGAGACTTGCCAGAGATCAGAGGAGACTAATGAGACATAAGGACTAAATGCAATGAGGTAACCTAGATTGGATTGTACCCATTAAAATAAAGAAGTAAAAAAATGATGAATTCCAAGTAAAGTCTATAGTTTAGTCATTAGTATTGTATAAATGTTAATTTCTCCATTTTAACTAATTTGCAATGGTTATGTATAATGTTAACATTCAAGGAAGCAAAGTAAAATATTACAGGAGCCTGATGTACTTACTATATTTGCAACATCTCTATAAATCTAAAATTCTAAAAAAAAAATGTTTTTCTGAAGGAATTAACTATTAATACATGTTTATACCATGGGTAAGTCTCAAAAATTATTATGTAAAATGAAAAAAGCTGAACAGAAATTAGTACATATTGTATGATGTGCATTTATGTAAAATTCAAGGAAATGCAAACTAATGTACAGTGATAGAGTATGAGCGGTTTCCGAGGGAAGAAGGCAAGGGAAGAGAAAGGAGTGGAAGAGAGAAACCACAAAGGGGTAGGAAGCCACTTCCGAGGATGGTGACTGTATGTGTTGTCTTGACTGTGATGGTTTCTTGAGTACGTGCATAAGTCAGGTCTTATCAAATTTCACTTTTTAAATATGTACATTTTATACCTTAATAAAGCTGGTTTAAAAATTAGAAAAACAAAAACAAAGCATACCTAACTGGCATAACTCTTGCACCTGCAGACTCCAGATACTTTACGTAGGATGCAGCAATATAATATTTTCCAAGGTTTTTCATGGATTTAGTACGGCATTTTTGCATTAATACTCCTAAACAACAACAAAAAAAAAGTTTTAGTTTCAAGCAAATTCCTTTTCTTCTTGCTCAGAAAATAAAAACTATCCCAGTAAAAATATCCTATTTTTTAATTCTCAGAATTAAATAGGAAGCTTCTCCTACAAATCTATCCATACACTCTGGAGAAGGAATGTCAGAAAACTAATCTGCCAAGCAGCCTCCTCTCTCTTACCACATCAGGGAGGCCAAATAAGCCCCCAAAGTAGGTTTACAATGGTACCAACAACCATCACACAACCTTAGACCTAGAATCCATCTCAAGGGTACAGATCCTTCAGCTCCAAGGAACCCACTCCCTTCCTACAGACATGTTGATTCCTTGACAAAAAGCAAAAGCATGATAATCTTCTATCCATATCTCTCTAACATCACCAGCACCATCTTAATCCAAGAACTAGTATCTCGCCTCTCCCCATAAGACTAATAGGTTCTTAAAAGGTCTTTCTATACTGTTTCTTAAAAGAAGAGAAAAAACCCACATGGTCTGCTCTCCACATGGGGACAAATCTGGTCATATCACTATTCCTTCATTCATTCAATATACTGTATACTGCTGACTCACGCTATATACCAAACAATGACCTAGGTGCTAGGGTCATATGAATGAACTAAACAAAAATCTCTGCCCTGCGGCATTAATCCTAGTGTGTAAGAGGGAGGAGAGAAAGGACAAACAAGATAAAAAAGTACAATCTATCCTGTGATGGCTGGTAGTAAGGAGAAAAAGTAAAGAGTGAAAAGTGGCTGGGGGCAGAGGGGAGGGTCCTTATGGAGAAGAGGGGAGATTCTCAAATAGGGTGACCAGACAGTCCTTCCCAAGCAGGTAGAACACAAGATTTGAGCTGGGAATTCAGAGGGGTTAGGGAGTTAAGCAATATTCAGATAACAGTGATCCAAGGCAAAGGAAAAGCAAGTGCAAAGGCCATGAGTCAGGTGTGCGCCCATCACGTTGCAAGGATGTGACAAGGCCCTGTGAGAGAAGGGAGAAAGCCATGGGAAATGAGATGAGACAGCTACAGATCAGCAGGGGTCATCACTGTGCTTAAACATCTCAGTGGGCTCAGTGCCTGTACTTCAGCAGGTAGGGCACCAGCCACATACACCAGAGCTACGGGGTTCGAATCCAGCCTGGGCCTGCCAAACAACAATGACAACTACAACCAAAAAATAGCTGGGTCAACATTGTGGCAGGCACCTGCAGTCTCAGCTACTTGGGAGGCTGAGGCAAGAGAATAGCTTAAGCCCAAGAGTTGCAGTTTGCTGTGAGCTGTGATGCCACAGCATTCTACCCAGGGCCACAGCTTGAGACTCTGTCCTGGGGCGGGGGGGGGGGGGAGAACCAGTGTGCTCTGCCGCACCCACTTTTCTGACTACCTTTTACTAGTGAAACCCCAGCCCTTGCCTAGTACTAGCATTCAGTATACATCAAAGCATGTCTATTTTGTCTAGTGAGTACCTGTGCTCATTATCAGCCCATATTCCACCACTTAGAGCACTTTCGATTGAGAGACATTCTCAATGTCTCTATAGGCTATCTGATGGGAAAAGCTGTTGTCTGTATGAATCACTTCGTATTTCCAGCTTCTTATAATAATTGCCATTTATCAGGTACCCAGTTAACATATGTCAAAGACCAAAATTTGTTCAGGAAGACTGTTTTCTCCTCTCTGGTAGGCAAGATCATCTTTATTAAAGAAAAATGAAATGTGGCTAGGGAAAGAATAAGGAAAGAAAATAGAGTGGTACAAAGCAGACAGTGGTTAGGTGACAGAAAGGGGGGCATGAAGCATCATGGGAGCACAAGGTACCAGAAACAGAGGAGTACATCAGAGTAAGTTCCCCCAAAACCTCCCCTCCCCTGCTCCACACATACTCACTTTTCCCATCCTAGAGTAAACAGCTCAGGCTGCTATGCTCCCTTGTATCTCAAAATGTGACCAAAATTCTACTCATACTTTAAGGCCACTTCTTACAATTATTTATTTATTTATTTAGTTGAGACAAAGTCTCACTATGTTGCCCGGGCTGGAGTACAGTTGAGTCATCATAGCTCATTGCAACCTCAGACTCTGAGGCTCCAGTGCCTCTCCAGCCTCAGACTCCTGAGTAGCTAGGACTTCAGGCCCACACTACCACATTCAGATAATTTTTCTATTTTTTTGTAGAGATGGTACTCAGGCTAGATAATTTTTCTATTTTTTTTGTAGAGATGGTACTCAGGCTAGATAATTTTTCTATTTTTTTTGTAGTATGGTACTCAGGCTAGACTCCAACTCCTAACTTCAAGGGATCCTCCCTCCTCCACCTCCCAAAGTGCTGAGATTGCAGGCATGAGCCACCATACCCAGCCCATTTCCCAACTTCTGTGACTTCTTTGTCTTTGGATCCTTTGCACTTCCCAGAGCAATGCCTTGCACACAGTAGGTGCTCAGTTAACTATTTTGTCTTAATTGATCAGAGTGATTAAAAGCATATTCCCTTTTTCTTATTTGACCTAAATCTACCCCTGATTCTAGGAAAGGGAAAAAGTCCTCTTGCTCATTCTCCACTTTGGACTTTGGACCACAACATACAAGTCACTATGCATAATTATATTTTGAATTAATTCTTCTTAGGAAATCTAATTACCATTTTAAACCGCTATATAATAAGTTCCAACGTTCCAATTTAATATTAGTAAATTAGAAAATTGGGCACTACCCGTATATTTGTAAAAGCATTCACCATTTTCTGTATAGTTACAGAATATAGTTCTTATCTTTGTAGAAGAAAATATAACCAATCTTAATTGTTCACACACAAATTCCTTTCAGCAAATTTTTACCCTAGGACGATTTTTCTGTGTAGGTTTTCCTGACCCTGTCTCAAATGTCTGTTATAGTAATGAAAGCTGATTTAACTCTCTTTTGAAAACACGAATATGTTGGGAATAGAAAAATTTCATGCTTCCTTTTAACACCAAATAACAAACTGACATTAAGATATCAGCCACTGTTGCCCTCCACTACTAAAGCTGAGAAGGTCTAAGGCATACTTTAATTTCTTGATTTTATATTCTAATGCACTGCCTTTAACCGGTGAAATTTTAAGGTAATGCATGTACAAAATTTGTAAATGCAAAATTAGCAAACATCCCTTGCAAAAGAAAAAAGAAAAAGAAGGAAAAATTACACATTCCTGGCTATGGTGCAACAAAGACAATTCGCAGAATTCTTCACAGTGCATGCTAGAGCCAAAAGAGTTTAAGGAAATCAACAAGGCATCTGCTCCAGGTCAGGGTGATCCGCATGATCCAACCCCGGTTCTCGCTCGCACTACAACCAAGGTGAGTGACCCGGTACTTCGGCGGGTTTCCAAGGCGGACGTCCCTGCAGGAGCCGCAACAGGCGGAGGCGCCCAGCGCAGACACCCAGACCACAACCCGCAGGTCTAGGGCCCCGGCCCGCATGGCCTTCTTACCAATGATGGGCTTCTCGGTAGGGTCGCGGAAGGGACTGGACTGCCCTGGGCTCGCCCATCCACAGAACAGCAGGCCCAGCACGCACAGCAGGCGGCCGCAGCTCGCCATGGCCCTCGCCGCCACCCGCCGCCTCCCGCCGCCTTTCAAAGGCCGTGCGGCCGAGCCAAGAACCCCGACGACCGCGCTCCGCCGCGCGGGCCTATGGGAAATGTAGTCCCGGCGCGCGCGCCCGGCGGCCGCGGGGGCGGAGGGGGCGACTCTGGGAGCGCGAACGGCGCGCGCGCCCCATCACCCGGGCTGCGCTCCGCGACCTGCGACCGGGTGAGACTGGCGCGTCGCTTGACCGCCTCTGCCGAGAATCCGAAAAGGCGTAGATTGGGCACTCAGCGGTCGCCGGGCCCCCTGAGCAGCGGGTGGCCCCGCGTATTCCCCGTCGACTGTTATGTCAGTGGGGCCTTAAGTCACCCTGACGAAGCTGGGCGGCCAGCCCGGGTCCTCCAGGGGGAAACTGGGGGTCCCGCCTAGCCGTGTGTGTGGTAACCTAGCAGCAAGGGAGGCTGGCCGGGGGTTCTAGAAGTCTCCAGAGTTTTCGCGCTAACTCTACCTCCTGCTTAACTGGTCAGGCCCTGTCACTGTCAGTGCTGCCAGCTGAGTTTGACACTCCAGCGTTCCTTACCCTGTGGCTCCCGAGGTAATTTCTGTATATTGCTATTTGGGGGATCCAGGGGTCTGGAGGAAGTGAAGAACAGGGGAAAACACATTCACGGGAACATCTCCTAACCTCAGAACTGGTCATGGAGAGGCCACTTCCTGGCATCAGCTGCAAAGGGGCAAGTCTAGGCCACAGTGGCAAACGATATCAGCCTAATCCTAATAAACCTCACAGTCAGCAGCAACCAACTACAGATGACCACAGACTGTTCTAAGTCATCTTTGATTCTGGTTCATGCAAGGTTATTTTGAGAGTTCCCAAATATATGGCTATATAGCTAGCAGTAATATTAGGTAGAGTTCCCACCTTTAAGGACCAAGTTAAAGTAAAACTGAAGTATTTCAAAACCTACTTCAAAAATGCTGAGTATTAAGGGTGAAATATTAAACTGGGCGATGTCTTTTTCAGGAGAGGTTTTCAATTTAGAAAGAGAAAATGGCCAAGGGCATGACCTGTGCAGAGTACATGACATGTTTAAAGAAGAGTGAGTGCAAAAAGTAATCTGAACCAGAAAATAATGCTGCTGTGACAGGTATTTCCCCACAGGATGTGATGAAAAATATTGTGAAAGCGCCAACCTGGTTTTGAGCATAGTTGAATAGTCGAGGAGCCATCATAAATATGAGTTTGTGGTGCTGGAACAATTGACTATCGACATAGGAAAAAATAAATTTTTCATCTGGCATTACACACAGACATAAACTACAGGTGAAGTGAAAGTGTAAATATGAAAGGCAAAATATTGTAGATAAGAAGATATAGGAGCATATGTTTATAACCTCGGTGAATAGAAGAGTTTCATAAAACATACAAATATTAATCAAAAATGGTTGACTGTTAAAATTTTAAAAATTCTATACATCTTCAAGCAAAGTTAAGATAAACTTGGAAAACATAGTTATAAAATACAGAATTTTGAAAGAGTTCATTTCTAGAATGTAAAATAAAATTAAGACAAATGGGAAAGAATATGAAATGCAAACCAAACTTCCTCTAGTCATCAGAGAAATTTAAGTTAATACAATAGGTCACATCCATTAGATTGTGTAGCAAAACAGCC
Source organism: Otolemur garnettii (assembly GCF_000181295.1). Classification (NCBI taxonomy): domain Eukaryota; kingdom Metazoa; phylum Chordata; class Mammalia; order Primates; family Galagidae; genus Otolemur; species Otolemur garnettii. The sequence continues at coordinate 610,849 of NW_003852650.1, read as the reverse complement.
TGTTGCAGGACAAGAGTGATGCTACCTTGAAGGGAAACCACCATGATGACTGATGAACATCATACCCCACAGGAACCCCATATACCAAGGTGTTCTGCAGTAAAGTCTTTAAGCAGTACCTAGCATACATAACCCCTCTTATCCTTATCTAACCTCCCCTGTTGTCACACATCTGAGATATGAACAGTCGTATATGTCTTTATCCCAAAAGCTTGCTATATAAAATAAGCTTTTCTGGAGGGCAGGTGCGATGATCCACCAACTCATGGCCACCCAAAACATTGCTTCTGTTCCTAAGTCCCTATTGAGTATTCACAAAACTGGATTTGGCAGCCTCTCAGCAACCTGGGCCGTTGGGGGCAGGTTTACATATACCTGCTTGCTGCAGAACAGACTGACAATAGTTTAAGCCTTTAATGATAAGTCAAATGTGTAATAAAATGGGAATTTTCTAACACTGCTGGCAGAATTATAGCTATTACAACTGTTTTTGAGAGCAGATAGGCTATATCTGATAGGTGAAGATCCATATCTTCTGCAAAACATTTTCTAGATAAAAGAATATACTCTAGAGAAACATGAAACAAAGAAATATGTACACATCTGCTCTTTTGAGCATTTTTTTTTGTGATAACAAAATATTAAATGTATTGTAAGTGACCAATGTCATAAAGCTTTTCCTCTGTTTTCTTGTAGTTTCATACTTACGGATCTTTTATTTAAGTCCTTAATTCACTTTCAGTTGATTTTTGTATATGATGAAAGATAGGGCCCTAATTTCATTCTACTGAATGTGGATATCCAGCTTTCACAACATTATTTATTAAAGAAACTGTCCTTTCCTCATTTTGTATTCTTGGAATCTTTGTCAAAAATCAGTTTACCATAAATGCATGATTTTATTTCTGGGTTTTCTGTCCTGTTACATGGTCAATATGTCTTGCTTTTATGCCATTATAATTGCTTCATACTATGTTTTGAAATAAGAGTATGACATCTCCAACTTTGTTCTTTTTGTTCAAGATTGTTTTAGTTATTTGAAATCTTTTTTTATTCTCTACAAATTTCAGGATTGTTTTTCCCATTTCTCTGAAAAATTATGAGATTACATTGAATTTGTCGATTGCTGTGAGTAGTATGGACAGTTTCACAATATTCTTCCAATCTATGAACATAGGATATCTTTCTACTTATTTGTTTTCTTCAATTTATTTTAGAAGTGTTTTATAGTTTTTAGAACATAGATCTTTTACCTCCTTATTAAGCTTACACCTATTTAATTTTTTTGTTGCTATTATAAACAGAATTGTTTTATTGATTTCTTTTTCATATAGTTAAATATTTGGAAATACATTGACTTTTGTATGTTGATTTCTATTAATATTTTACAGTTTCACTGATTCTTATTTATAAGTTGCAACAGTTTTTGATGGCATCTTCAGGATGTTCTATTTATATATTTATAAGTTATGTATATCTGTGATTTTTACATATATATATTTCTATTTATGTCATCAACATGACTGTTTTCACTACTTAATTTCCTATTAGGATGCCTTTTACTTTTTTCTCTTTCCTAATTGCTCTAGCTAAGACTTTTACTATTATGTTAAAAAGAAGTGGCAAGAGTGAGTATCTTAAAGAAAAGCTTTTTCTCTGTTGAGAATAATATTAGCTGTTGGTTGGTCATTTATTGTATTGAGATATATTACCTCTATACCTATTTGTTGAGAGTTTTTAATCATGGAAGGGTGTTGAATTTTGCTTTTTCGGCATCTACTGAGATGATCATATGATTTTTATCCTTTAGTTAATGTGATATTATCATATTTACTGATTTGCTCATATGGGACCATCTTTGCATCTCTGGAATAAATCCCACTTGATTATGTGACTGATTTTTTTAATGTGTTCTCAAATTTGGTTTGTTAACATTTTGTTGAGGATTTTTTTCAACTGTTCATCAGAGATACTAGATTATAATTTACTTGTAGCATCCTCATCTCCTACAACAAAATTCAGAAAATGAGTTTTGAAGTATACTCTCTTTTGATATTTTTGTGGCATTTGAGAAGAATTGGTATTAGTTCTTCCTTAAATGTTTGATAAAATTTAGCAGTGATACCATCTGATTCTGGGCATTTCTTTTTTAGAAGACATTTTATTACCAATTCCATCTCCTCACTCATTATCAGTCTGTTCAGGTTTTCTAATTTTTTTTTTATCATCATTTAATCCTGTTAGGTTGTATGTGAAAGGGAATTTATCTGTCATGGTTTGACAGTTTTGTTTACCTTTTCAAAAAACCAATTGTTAGTTTTGTTGACTTTTCTATTGTTTTTCTAACTCAATTTTTTCATTCATTTCTGCTTTTATTTTTGTGGTGTCCTTCCTTCAGCTAACTTTGAGCCTAGTTCTTATTTTTCTAGTTTCTTAAGTTGTAACATTAGTTTATTTATTTGTAATCTTTTTTCTTTTTAATGTAGGTGTTTATTGCTATAAAATTTTTTTCTTTGGACTGTTTTTGCTGCGTTCTATAAGTTTTTGTATGTTGTCTTTCCATTTGTGTTTGTGTCATTGTCTTTTTTATTTTCTTTAGGCTTTCTTCTGTGACCCCTTGATTCTGTGGGAGCCTATTGTTCAATTTTCACAGATTCATGTATATTCCATGATTTCACCTTTTATTGATTTCTAGTTTCATACTATTGTGAGCTGAAAAGATACATGATATGGTTTCACTCCTCATAAATTTGTTAAGATTTGTGTTATGAACTAGCATATGATTTGGAATGTTCCATGTGGATTTGAGAAGAATCTGCAATATTTTGCTTTGGAGAGAATTTTTTAAATATTTATGTTAGGTCCATTTGCTCTAAAATGTAATTTAAGTCCACTGTTTGTTGATTTTCTGTCAAATGACCTGTCCATTATTGAAAGTGGGTATTGAGTTGTCTCTTAATAATGGTATTGCAGTTTATTTTTCCTTTCAGATCATTTAATAATTGCTTCATGTATGTAAGTGCTCTCATGTTGGATGCATATATATTTATGATAATGTCTTCACAGTAGATTAACTATCTTTATGCAGTGATCATTACGTAATTCTCCTTGTATATTTTATTTTTTGACTTAAAGCCTATTTTGTCTGATATGAATATAGCCCCCTTATTTTATTTTGGTTTGCATTTGGATGAAATATCTTTTTCCATCCCTTCACTTTCAGTCTACTAATTATTGATAGGTAAGGGCTTGCTATTACCATTTTGTAATTTGTTTTCTGATTATTTTCTAGTCCTTTCTTCCTTCCTCTCTTACTGTCTTCTTTTGTGGTTTGATGGTTTTCTGTGGTTGTATGCTTTGAATCTTTTCATTTTTATATATTGTGTAATTACTGTTAAGTTTTTGCTTTGTGTCTACTTGAAGTCTGCACAGTATATCTTATCTTTAAAACAGGTAACTTGGCTCAGTGCCTGTGGCTCAAGCAGCTAAGGTGCCAGCCACATGCACCTGAGCTGGCGGGTTCAAATCCAGCCTGGGCCCTCCTAACAATAATGATGGCTGCAACCAAAAAATAGCCAGGCACTGTGGCGGGCACCTGTAGTTCCAGCTACTTGGGAGGCAGAGGAAGGAGACTCACTTGAGCCCAGGAGTTGGAGGTTGCTGTGAGCTGTGATGCCACAGCACTCTACCCAGTGGGACAGCTTGAGGCTCTGTCTCAAAAAAATAAAAATAATAATAAAAAAAAAACCCAGATGACTTTAAGTGGACAATAACTTGACTTAAATTGAATTTAAAAACTCTACTCTCCCAGTTCCGAGCACAGTGCCTCACATCGGTAATCCTAGTACCTAGGAGGCCAAGGCAGGTAGATTGCTTGATCTCAGGCGTTCAAGACCAGCCTGAACAAGAATGAAACCCTGTTTCTACTAAAACAAAATAGAAAAACTAGCTGGACATGGTGGCAAATGCCTTTAGTCCCAGCATTCAAGAGGCTGAATCCTAGTACCCTGGGAGGCCAAGGCAAGTAGATTACTTGATCTCAAGAGTTCAAGACCAGCCTGAACAAGAATGAAACCTCGTTTCTACTAAAACAAAACAGAAAAACTAACTGGGCATGGTGGCAAATGCCTGTAGTCCAGCACTCAAGAGGCTGAAGCAAGAGGATTGCTCAAGCCCAAGGTTTGAGGTTAACGTGAGCTCTAACACCATGGCATTCTATCCAGGGTGGTGGAGGCACTCTGCCTCAGAAAAAAAAAAAATCCTCTTTTAGTAGGGATAAATACCCTCATAGTTTTAGAGAATTCTGAGTATAATTGTGTATTAATTACATCATTAATTTTCTTTACTTTCCTCTTTTTTATTGTTAATTAGAGGCCTTATTTCCCAGTTTAAACACCTCTTTTATCAGTTCCTGGAAAACAGGCCTAGTAGTGATGAACTCCTCAGCTTTTGTTTGTCTGGGAAAGTTTTTATTTCTCCCTCATTCATAAAGGATAATTCTGCTATCCTAGTAGATACCTATTTGGGGGTTTTGATCCTTTAGTAATTTGAATATATCATCCCACTCTCTGCTAGTTTATTGGATTTATGATATTCATTGAAGCATTTGGGGGCTCCTTTGAGTGTGATTTCTTATCTCTAGCTGCTGTCAGTGTTCTTTGCCTTTGATTTTTGATACTTGGTGTTAGGTAATTACTCCAGAAAAACCCTTTCCCCAGAAAGCCCCTTCCTGCTTTTAAACAGACCAAGACTAGTTGTCTCACTCTTACAGTTATAGCTCTTTTCTACAGGGCTAGAGGTCTGCTAAACATCTCCTTATCTCCCAATCGTAAAACCTACCTCATCTCCCTGTCCTAATTACCCACTGAAAATTTCAAACTTATGGCCTGCCCCTAACAGCTCTTCTCACCAGAGCAGTAACTCCTTATTGGCTATTCTACCATCCCATCACCATTCTGAGACTTTCCCTAGCTGAACCTATATAAGGGTGCACTTTTCTTTTAGTCCCTCCTCCTCTTCTCTTCCTCCTCTTCTCTCTCCTCTTTGCACTCCTCCTCTCCTCTTTTCTCTCTCCTCTTCTCTCTCCTCTTTTCCCTCCTCCTTAGTGCTGTTCTGCAGCATCCTTTCCTTGCCAATAAAGACCTTTTGTACAAGGTTTGGTGGTCTGTGAGATCTCTGCTGGTCAAGTGCCGTCCTTTCATCTGGTGTCAGAAGTGGGATCTAATTAGGGATGGGTCCCAAGGATAGCTTCCACCCCTTCCATGAAGTTTTAGCTCCTGGGGGCTCCCTATCCTCTTCTTGCACTCCCGGCACTCACCACCACATGTGCTTGTGTCCCTCTGCCAAGGCGCTCTAATCAGAACCCAATACCGACCTCATCTGAACTTGGTGAGTACCCCTATGGGAGTGAGTTTTCCCTAATCTTTGGTTGGGTTGCTTACATTCCTGGCGATAAACCCATTTCTCAAGGCTTGAGTTCCCTATTCCCATTGATCTTGCATAGCTTAGCCCAGAGCTTCCACACCTTGCATGAAAATTCCTGACGCCAGGTTCTCAAGTTCTCCTCAGCCCCAAGAGTCTAACACTGATCTGGGTACAGCAATGACTGTCGTAGACTGTGTTCACATTCTCACGGCCAGTAACAAAGCAGCAGAGATGTCTGCCCTTTGTCCTGGTCCTCACGTGATTCTGCTTATGCTTTATTCCTGTGACCATTTGCCATGGGTGCAAGCCATTCTGTCCCACCTAAGTCACCCTAATTCTATCCGCCTGGTAGAATTAGGATTAGACTTAAATCCAAAAAAATTAATTAAACTCTCTACCCAGGTTTGGCCACTTTACAAGCTGAACAACCAGAGTATCTGGCCAAGTTATGGTTTATTTGATTTTTCTTTAATTTGAGACTTATATAACTATTGTAAGTGCCTTGGCAAATGAAGCAAGGTCCCTATGTTTAAGACTTCTCATATCTTAAGACCAAACCTGTTTATGTTCGAGTAATTCCAAAATTCTTATAGCAAAGGACTCTTCTACTATCTCCCTAAACTAGACCTACCTGACCCCGCTGTAACCTCTGCCACACAGGCAAGTAGCCACCAGTTTCAAAACCGAAGTAGTTCCTGTTCTGCCCACCATATTTGGTTCCTCCCTCAACCACACAGTTGCCTCCACCCTCTGTCCCACCTACTTCCCTGTCAACCAATCTGAGCTCATCTCCTAATTCCTCCCCTCCACCTATCCCTCAGAGTTCTTCCGTGTCATCTCAGTCCACCACTGGCTACTCCAAGAAACACTTCCGGACCTCTTTACCCCTCTCTTCCTCCAGCTCCTCCATATGATGATCCTACAGAGCCACCATGTAGCAATGCAGACAAATTGCAAACTAATTCTACTGCATCCACTATTCACCCTTCACTTCCCTCTGATTCCTCACCCAAACTCGCTCTCATCAGTCTCCAGAATTAGAAGAACCTTCAGCTTCCTCTCACTTCCTGGCCCTGCTCTGTGAGGTAGCTAGAGTGTATGGTGTAGTTTCTGTTTATGTTCCTTTCCCCATAATTGAACTCACACACCTTAAAGTTAGACTAGGTTCCTTTACTTCTAATCCTTCTCATTTTATTCAAAAATCTCAATTTATTACTATGTCCTATCAACTTACCTGGCATGATGTTTTTGTTATTTTAGCTAATACTTTATCCTCTGACAAGTGCAAACGAGTGTGGGAGGGCGAAAGAGGCAGCAGATCAATTTCATGTTAAACAGTGAGCATTCTACAGGTGACACTATGGTCCCTAACTCCCAGCCAGATTGGAATTATAATGATAACACTAGGGGGAAAAAATAGAGACATTGTTATTATCTGCATTCTTTGTGGACTTAAAGCTTCTGCCAAAAAGGCTATCAATTATGATAAATTATGGGAAGTCATATAAGATAAGTCTGAGAATCCTTCGGCTTTCCTCCAACACATTACCAAGGCTTTTGTTAAGTATACTCACTTAGATCCTGAAACAATAGATGGGAAAAAGGTTCTCATGACTTATTTCTTTAACCAAAGTTACCCTGACATCAAACTTAAGCTAAAGTGCTTTGAGCACGGATCCCTAATACCCCAGGCCGTGATCTTAGACACAGCCTCTAAGGTTTACACAGGGAGAGATGATGTTTTCCAAAGGGAAAATAAAAAATCTCAAACCCAAGAGTATCAAATGCTAGCTCAAAACATTACAGTGTCACTGAGGCCATCATTCCTAACCTACCTAAATCATTAAGGGCCAAAGGCTGCTTACATAACTCAACCAGCTGGACCATGCTACAAATGTGGTGAAGAAGGCTACTGGGTACTATGTTGCCCCAATCCCAAGTCCCCCGCCAGGGCCATGCCCTCTCTGCAAAAGAAAGGGCCATTGGAAGGCTGACTGCGTCTTGACCCAGAGAGGACATGAGGCCAGCCAACCTGCGGCACCTACAGCAGACTTGTTGGGGCTTGCCTTTTCTGAAGACTGGCAGGACCCTGGCTTCTCTCACCTGATGAAGATCACCTCTGTGGAGCTAAGGGTAATCCTGATGGCAGGTAGGATGATCACCTTCCTATTATACACAGGGGCTAGCTTTTCAGTTCTTAAAGAGTTCAGCGTTCCTACCTCCCTGTTGCCTGCCTCTATTATCGAGGTAGAGGGTTTTTCCCACCATCCACATCAAACTCCTTTTTTACACTGCATGACTGGCAATTTCTCATTTATACATTCCTTTTTGATGTTGCCTTCCTGTCCAGTTCCCCTTCTAGGATGTGACATACTTTCCAAATTAGGTACCACCCTCATTTTTGATTTTAAATTAATAGATGCTGACCCATCTCCTTCTGCCTCACTCTGTCTTGTCCTTTCCCAAGCCATCAAAGACTCTTTGCCCTGGCCCATTCTATCAGAGCAAGTAAATCCTAAGGTTTGGGATACTAAAACTCCCTTAATAACCTCCTGCTCTGTAGTCTCACCTTACATAACTCTTAGCAAGACACCTGTTCCCTCCTTAATTTCCTTGCAGATAGGGGATATCAGGTCTCCCCTCAAAGGTTTAGTTATTCCAACAAGAAGTCACTTACCTTGGTGTCCTTTTATCCTCAGGTTTCCATAGACAGAAAAAGTCTTCTTCGCAACTTTCCTTTACCCGCCACAAAACAAGAACTTTTCTCCTTTTTAGGATTAGCTGGATACCTCAGAGCATGGATTCCCAACTTTTCTCTCCTAGCTGCTCCTTATATAATGCTACACGAGGTGACCCTCATGAGCCTCTCCTAACCTCCATTTCCACTTCTTTTAAATCTCTACAGCGTGCTTTATTAGAAGCTCCAGCACTCCACTTTCCTGATCTCTCTCGCCACTTTCTCCTATATGTCACAGAAAACCATGGGTTTGCTCTTGGTGTCTTGGACATCAGCTAGGCCTCACCTTTGCTCCAGTTGCCTATCTCTCAAAACAATTAGATCACACTGTTGAAGGTTGGGCCCCTTGTCTCAAGGCATTGGCAGCTGCAATTACTCTAATATAAGAATCAAAGAAACGTACTTTTAGTTCTCCTACTTCTGTCCTGTCCCCTCATTCTCTACCTAATCTTTTAACATACAAAAATTTTCAAACCCTCCCACCATGCCACATTCTTAACCTTCAAACCTCTCTTATTTGACCCATCATTATCTTTTAACACATGTCCCACACTAAATCCTGCATTCCTTTTGCCTACTCCCTCTAACTCATCACCCACTCACAACTGCCTTCAAACACTAAACATTCTTCTCCCTTGCCTCTCCAACATACAACTATCAGCAACTACTTTTCCACGCCCTTGACCATACTTTTATGAACTCACCATAAGAGTGTTAAAACCAAATGACCCTGCTTGGCTTAAGGGACAAAAGTGGGAAATAAGGACATATAAGAAGTGGGGTCCAGAAAATGCATATTCAGAATTTACTATCACAAAAGAAAAACCAACCTTTAACAAATATTGTCAAAATCATTAAAACTCATTCTCAAATTTTAAAACAGGAAATTGGCCAAAATCAAATCCAAAGTTTCAATCTCTTCACCCTTACACCCCAACTAAATCTTAATCTAACCTATGATTCCATCTTATGAACATACTCTCTGTTAAAAACATCACCTGAAATATAAACGGGGCTACTGGATTGGATTAAGTCTTCAAGGTCTCTTACACACTAAACTTCAAGCCACCCCAGTCATAATTCCTAACATTTTGTCTTTCGACCTTTCAGACCCTGCATCTTTTAATTTAAGAACTTGCATGCAGGAACCTCAACCTTTTGTGCCCTCACTTAATTAAATCATCCCATCAAACCCTCTATTGCTTCAACTTTACCAGCACCACTCCCCTATTGAGTCTAAACCCGTCAGAGGGCTCTAATATAGTCACTTTCCCTTCCAAACCAAAAAAGAAGTTACACTAAAAGTGCCATCCTTCTTTCCAGTTTCTCTGCAAGAAAAAATTGTACTGAATTCCCCCTGTCCACATTCAAAGTCTCTGTTCCATAGTTATGTTACTACCTGACTTAAAATTATTTCAGAAGATGAACCTGTTCTAGTGCCTCCTCTTTCTCTCTATCCAATAACCTGTATGAAACAGGCCATCCAAATTACCATACTTCCCTTACTAGCAGAGGTGGGAATCGCAGCCAGCATAGGCACAGAAACAGGTATTTCCTACTCAATAATTCATTATATATAAAGAATTAGAGTGTCAACATGAAGAAGACATTCAACAGGTTAGTGAAATGATTTTAGGACCCCAGCAATAAATTAATTCACTAGCTGAGGTGGTCCTACAAAACTGCAAGGGGTTAAATCTTTTAGCAGAAAAGAGGGGACTTTGGCTCTCCACGGGGAATGTTTTTCTTTGTGAATGAGTTTGGAATCATCACTAACAAAGTTCAATCACTCCAAGAAATCCTCGAACTCCAAAAAAAACAATGTGAATCAGAGTCATCAGACTTCTCTTTTTGGTTCACTCAAAACCCACTCTGGGTTGCACTTCTGCCTTTCCTCATACCTATAGTTGTCATCCTTGGGCTGGTGGCTGTGGCTACATGCATAACTCATTTTATTCAAATTCAACTTTCAAAGTTGTCTCAACAGGTAACTACTCAGTTGGTGCTCCAAACCTACACTCCAGATACAACTACCAACCTACAACAAGAAGAAACTGTTCTTTGTGAATGGGCTACATGCTACTCCATGCGACAAGACCTTCCTGAACACCACTTCTAAATAGCCACCACTAAAAGTGCAGTCTGAAAAAAAAAAAAAATCCTCTGAGCAAAAAATCATAATTGTCCTTCAGTTTGCCAATTGAAGCTACGTGCCTCTCCCAGCAGGAAGAAGCTACAGAAAAGAGAACTCGACATCCACTATTCCAAGGCTAACCCCTATTTCCTTTTTTTGGTCTGTTTGTTTGTTTTTTGCAATTTTTGGCCAGGGCTAGGTTTGAACCCACCACCTCCGACATACGGGGTCAGCACTCTACTCCTTTGAGCCACAGGCGCCGCCCGCTAACCCCTATTTCTAACATATCAAGAAGGGAGGAATGTTAGGTAATTGCTCCAGAAAAACCCCTTCCCCAGAAAGTCCCTTCCTGCTTTTAAACAGACCAAGACAAGTTGTCTCACTCTTAAAGTTATAGCTCTTTTCTACAGGGCTAGAGGTCTGCTAAACATCTCCTTATCACCCAATTGTAAAACCTACCTCATCTCCCTTTCCCATTTACCCACTGAAAAATTTAAACTTATGGCCTGCCCCTAACGGCTCTTCCCACCAGAGCAGTAACTCCTATTGGCTATTCTACAATCCCATCACCATTCTGAGACTTCCCCTAGCTGAACCTATATAAGGGTGCGCTTTTCTTTTAGTCCCTCCTTCTCTTCTCTCTCTCCTCTTTGCTCTCCTCCTCTCTCCCCTCTTTTCTCTCTCCTCTTCTCCCTCCTCCTTAGTACTGTTCTGCAGTGTGGGAGCCAAACTAATTAACTCAAGTCGCAAGTCAAACTACCTCCTTTTTTCGCTGTTTATTCAGGACAATGAGCCACCGCACACCAGGACTAGAGACCTTATCATACCTAAGCGTTAAAGCCCACATTCTGACCCCCGCCCCTTTTGCATTCGTCACCCACCTGCGACCCCGCCCCTTTCACATTTGTCGCTCTATACTCGCCCCACCTGCGACCCCCCGCCCCGGGGCCCCTTTTGCACTCATCACTCTACTCTGCGCTCGCCCTGCTCACAACCCTTAGCCTTTCTTCTCATTCACTCACCTGAGACAAAGAAGACTGTCCCTAAACCAATCAACCCTGATTGATACCTGTCATTTAAGACAGATATAGTCTATCCATCAATAAGGGAATTAGGTGGGACAGTCTCGGGGAGGGAAGAGGGAAAGGTATAAAGGCATTGTTTGAACAGTCTGTAAGGGCTGTTCCCGCATTTTCTCAAAAGGGCAGCCCAGGCTCTGAGCTTGATGCACAAATAAAATTCCTCATGCCTTTGCAGCGATGTACGGACTCTAAGAGTGGTGCTTGAATTGAATCTGGGGGTTACAGCAGCATCCCTTCCTCACCAATAAAGACCTTTCATACAAACTTTGCTGGTCTGTGAGATCTCTGCCAGTTGAGTGCCACCCTTTCACTTGGAAACTATGTATTTTTATGAATTCCTATTTGGATTGGATTTGATTGGTGATCTTTCAGCTTCCTATACATGGATGTTATCATCTTCCCCTAAATTTGTGAAATTTTCTTAAAATTTTTCTTAAATTTGGTTTTTTGATGGCTGGGCCCAGTAGCTCACTCTGATAAGCCTAATACACTGGGCAGCTGAGGCAGGTGGATTGCGTGAGCTCAGGAGTTTGAGACCAACCTGAGCAAGAGCAAGAACCTGTCTTTAAAGCTAGCTGGATATTGTGATGAGAACCTGTAGTCCCAGCCACTTGGGAGGCTGAGGCAAGAGTATCACTTCAGCCCAAGAGTTTGAGGTTGCTATGAGCTAAGACACCACAGCACTCTCCCAAGGGTGACAAAGTGAAACTATGTCCTTAAAAAAAGTGTTTTGGCCTTTTTCTCTCTATTCTTTCTCAGAAACTCCTATTATATAATGGTTACTTCACTTGACGGTATTGCATAATTCTCATAGGCCCACTTCATTCTTTTAAATTATTTTTTTTTCTTTTTGCTCTTCTAATTGATAGTTTCAATTTGCTCTTCAATTGGGTGGTGTCTTTGAGCTCATTATTTCTTTAAGTGTACTGTTGATTGAATAGAAGAAAATTCTATTGAATTTTTTAGCTTGGTTATTATATTCTTTATCTCTAGGATTTCTATTTTTTTATTGTTTGTATCTCTGTCAAACTTTTCATGTTACTCTTAAATTGTTTTTAAATTTTCATTTAATTTTCTATCTGTATTTTCTTATAGTTCCTTGAACTTAATTAAAAGGGTTATTCTGAATCCTTTATCAGTCATTTCATAGATATCCCATTATTGAGCTTTCTTTCTTTGTGTGGGAAAGGAATTCTCACAACCTTATAGGAGTGCAGTCATTTTAGAAAAATAGGTTAGAAACCAGCAGTCCAGCTCAGTGCCTATTACTCAGTGGTTAGGACACCAGCCACATACACTGAGGCAGGTTCAAACCCAGCCCAGGCCTGCTAAACAATAATGACAACTGCATCAAAAAAAAATAGCCAGGTGTTGTGGCGGGCACCTGTTGTCCCAGCTACTCTGGAGGCTGAGGCAAGAGAATCTCTTAAGCCGAGAGTTTGAGGCTGCTGTGAGCTGTGACACCACAGCAGTCTACTGAGGGCAACATAGCGAGACTCTCTCTCAAAAAAAGAAGAAGGAGAAACTAGCAGACCCCATCCCCAGACTCCTGGAGTGCTTCAAGGACAGTTTCTGGGAAATACCCTACTCATATATGACCATGCCACTAATTCTGACTCACACTAGAGAAGAACCCTGAATAATATGCTAGACTCACTTCCTCATTCCAGCTATACTCAGGGGTGCTAATAAAAGCCTTCTGCAACTGTGTGGGAGCTGAGATAATACCTAGTTATTCTCCATTCTGCTTTTCCCCTCTTCAAAGTCTTTACTTTCCCCTGGACTGGCCTCCTTTCCATCCTTGCACACCCTCACCCCATTTCTATGCCAGAACCTTCTTTCCTTTCCTTTCCTTTCCTTTTCTTTCCTTATTCCTTCCTTCCTTATTCTATTTCCTTGATTTTTTATAATCCTGTATACTTATGTTGATGCCTGCACATTCATGGGAACAATCACCTTTTCCTGCTATTACAGGTATACTTTGGTGGTAATAAACCTTAACTATTTACTTTGAATTGGGATTCTGGATGGTTTGACTGATAGCAATCCCAAACAGGCAGACTTTGGTGTAAGGTTCTCTTGTTGGGCTGGGTCACAGACTGTGCTTTGAGGTCATAAGTTATTACTGGCTGTGCTCCATGATCCAGCACGGCTAACTGGTTGGACTCTGCTGTCAGGTATGGTTCCTGGCTTTGTTCTGTGAGCACTTTTCTTAACCCAAGATTGCAGATTTTTCTTTCCTGGATGGGCTGTACTATTGTTTGAAATATGTAATTGGGCAGAGCCATGTGATGAGCTCCAAGGCTGGGTAAGGTCTCTGGGATGTCTGCACAGCCGTATGTGATATGCAGGGCCATGTCTTTGCTCTAAAGATATGTGTGGACATGAGTTTATCTTGGCCTAGTGTAGGGTTTAGCAGAGAACTGAAGTTTGGTGGAGTCACTGTTCTTTGTCTTGGGTTGGGCAGGGACAGATGCACCCACTATTAATACTTACTAACCTGCAATTATTTTCCATTCCAGGAAAGACTTAATATAAGCACTAGAACTTAGTTCGATCACGTCTCTGTTGCTAGGGTTAGGCAAGGTTAAATAGTTCTCTGCAGGAAATTGCTGACCTGGGGAAGACTTAACAAGAGCACTTGGACTGTATGGGGAAGTTCCTAGGAGACCCAGGGACCATGTTTCCAGCAGCATAATGCTGTTGGCTAGTTTCTCTAGTGTGACTCTTCCATTGGCCAGAATGAATAGCAACCACTAACATTTATGCACTGGTTGCTGAGTCCACATCCCTATCTTTGTTTGTAACTAACCCCAGGTGGTCTAGCTTTGCCAGTGAAGGGGTTACAGTGGAACTTGCCCTTTTCCCTTGGTTGGTTCACTGAAAGATTAACTCACAATTATGGTGGATTAATAAGAGAAAGGTTTATTTCCAAATGCAATGTGCATTGGGGGGGGGGGACCTCAAAAAATGATTACCCAAAGTCTTAGTGATAGTCAAAAAGACTTTTATAGATGCCTTTTGGAATGGAAGGAGGAGAATGTGGAAAGTATAGGTGTAGCAAGTGGTTGCCAGCAGGGGATATATGTAGATGAGTGGAAACTGATTAATTTGTAGATTAACCTGAAAGACAGGTATAGTACTTCAAATGACCCTGGGGCCAGGTCTGTTAGCATGTAATAGGGAAGTCAGCAGCCCCTTTTTGATTCTTATCAGGTTACTCAGGTTTTATGTAGATGGAGGAAAGGCCTCTTTCCGTGCTTCCTGATCATGAATGGCCTTTAATACAAAATATTCTTTTT
>NW_003852650.1:595282-595673 GCF_000181295.1 Otolemur garnettii | reverse complement strand
GCCACCTTAGGTGTATGTGGCTGGCGCCTTAGCCGCTTGAGCCACAGGCACTGAGCCATACAAAATATTCTTTATACCAAGGAGTCATATTTTGGGGCAAAGTTTCCTTAGCTGTGAAGGGGCAGCCATGATTTCATTATTTTTCTTTTCTTTTTAGATTAGTAATGATAGTTAATAGTTATAAAAGGAAGAACAAAGAACTGAGGACAAAGAAAAAGGCAAAGGGGGGGCAGGGGCCACAAGAAACTCGACAGCAGGCACAGGCCATAAATCAGGTAAACAGCCCTGATAACAATAACCAATCAGAAGTTCACACAGTACTAACTCCAGCAAAGACCCCAACCACAGAAGGACAGTTAACTTATCAAAACCCCAGGCCTCTCCAATGGCC
>NW_003852650.1:585903-595262 GCF_000181295.1 Otolemur garnettii | reverse complement strand
TACCCTATGAGGAAGTGTATAAAAGTTTTCCTGCCCTTTGTTTCAGGGCCACTTTTTTCTACGACCACTTTGATGGTGGGAGTGACCAGAGCATATGCCTAAAAAGAATAAAACTCCTTGGATTTTCCATGTGTGCATGGTTTCTTAGTGGCAAATCTGGTCCCAACAGCTCCTTCACAAGTTTCCCATTAGAAACACTGAAAATTCCCAGTGTTTTCTACAGAACAAGACAGGAGGAACCCTTCTGTGAAGGATGCCAGAATGGTGTGGAATCTAAATGTCTACCTCCAACTCACTTTCCCCATTATAGAAACTGTGGGTCTATGGGAATTCTGTGTGTGACTGCATGCTGGCTTGGGGAAAGGCCATCATGATAAAAGAAAAGCATTCTTTTTACCTTTTGATTGCAACTTTTCTCAGTTCTGCAGTCCAGAAGAGTGTCTTAGCCTCACCCCCAAGTTCTAGGATATTCACAGTGGTGTTCTTACCTATGGATAGTTGTTAGGGATTTCTTTTGAGGGCAGTGAAGCCACATAATTCTTAATCCACCATCTTACTGATATTTCTCAAGGGAACAAAGAATTTTTTAAGTGATTGAGAAAGGAAAAATAATGAAAATTTGAATTTGAAATTAGAAAATTCTCAATATAAATCAAAAGGTACCAAAAAAATAGGCTTTAGATGAGCTAAAACTTCCCAAATTAAAAAAAAATCTAGTATTAAAACTCATGAAAAAATAAGGTGAAGAATTAATTATCATCAATCCTCCCCACCTTATTTTTGTACTTTTAAAGGAGTGTGAACCTTGGAAGATATCTTTTGCTTTGCTAAGGTAGGCATTGGTTGGACATAGGAAACCTCAAAGGAAAATCCTGAGGGATGAAGTAATGGGAAAGAGAGACAGTGAGAGAGAGAAAGAGAGAGAAAACTAATGAGAGAAAGGACACCTAGACAAAAGAGAAAGTGACAGACCAAAGACTGAAAATAAAATATTATTTCAAAACGTGAACAAAAGGAAAAAGTGTCCAGGTTCTGTGTGGACAACTTGGCCTTTATTTCCACCCAGGTGTGGGTGAGCTGAGCTTGAGAAGGAAGTTGGCACATGGGTTAAGGTGGATAGGGGTATTAAGGTGCTGTAAGGGTGGGGTTCTATTTGGGCAAGTCAATTCTATTTGGGCAGGTCCCTCCATTTGACTCCATCATCCCTGTCTTTTTAGTCTTCTATAAGGAGGTGGGATGATGAGCATGGTATCTCTTTGACTGCTTCCTGAAAAATTAGGGGTGATGTGGACTGCCTATAAGGAAAAAAGGAAAATGGGAGAGGGAAGGGCGTGGTGTTTATAGGAACGTTTTTGGGCTTTCAGTTTGAACTGGCTGACATCCTCACAGCGGGAGGATATAAGTGGTTGTTTTCCTGGTAACTGCCTGGTCAATAAATCGAGAGATGAGATGGAGGATTACTGATCCAGAACTGAGAATAAGAAAAATCATAATTAGTAGCCCCAAAATAGGAAATAACCAAGGAGGCTGTGATTCCAGCACCACAAGGACCACAAGGGTGGAGTAGTCTGAGGGTGCCATAAATTAGGGCACCGTTCATTTTCACCACTGAGATCTGTTTATTTTAGAGGACCTTTATAAGAAGGCAGCATGGAAAAAATTGTTCCCATTTTTATTAGAAAAGAAATTGGCTTACCTTCCAGTAGTAAAAATATCCAGAGTTCCGTTTTCCAGAATGGCATCCTGATTTTCTGGGGATTGTCAGTCTTTCACAGGTAGGCTTAAAAGGTCGGGAAATTTGCTAGGTCCTGGGAGTGACTGTGAAACCAGATCTTCAGAAAGATCTGGGCAGTCAAACTTCCAGTGAGGACCTTCACAGGTTGGACATGGTTTGAGGGAGGGTTTGGATTTGGGCACTGCTTTGCCCAAAGACCTAGTTTACTTCACTTAAAAAACAGTCCCGGGGAGATTTTGTTCTTTTAGAGTGCCCTACAGAGTTTCAAGAAGTAGCTGGGTTTTATCTAATGGCAGAAGCCAATAAATGGAGCTCTAGAAGGTGCTGCTGCACCTGGAAGGCCAGATCAAGCAGATCTCACTGGGGCCTCTAAGAACCCTGGAGAAATTTTTGGAGTTCTGCCATTTTTTCTCTCCACCACATGCAGCGGAGTGCGGGTAGGGAGCAGTGGAGAGAGAGGGGGATGGGGTGGAATTCTGCCAATAGGAATTTTGTAGGTAAGAATGAAGTTGAGGGAGGAGGGG
This sequence comes from Otolemur garnettii, assembly GCF_000181295.1. Taxonomy (NCBI): domain Eukaryota; kingdom Metazoa; phylum Chordata; class Mammalia; order Primates; family Galagidae; genus Otolemur; species Otolemur garnettii. The sequence continues at coordinate 593,003 of NW_003852650.1, read as the reverse complement.
AAAGGCCTAGATGTAGGGAATCTCTGACCATTTCCCTAATTTCCGACAGTAGTTACTGAGATCAGTGAGGATTGAGAAATCAAATGTGCCCTTTTCAGGCCAGTGAGAGCCATTGTCTAGTCTGTACATAGGCTAGAAAAAGATGAGGCATTTAGGTTTAGGGTCAGGATAGAGCCACAGAGGCTTGGGGTGAGTTACAAGGCAGCTTAAAGGTGAAGAAGGGGGAATTCAGGACTGAGTAGTCCCCATATCGGAAATGAGGTTAAAGCAAGAATGTAAGAGAACCTATGAGGAGGAAAGAGGTGGTGTGAAAAGTGGTGCAAGCCCATGGGAGGATATCCCCAAACATAAGGTGCCGGATGGGCGAGTCTGACTTGCCAGTCTGAGTCTGTAGGTGGCCAGGGCTGGGATCAGGGTGGTACTAGGCCTCCACATGTTGAACCAGCTGGAAAAAGCAAGGCTGGGGTTAACCAGCCAGAGAGTGGCCTAGGCCCACAGGAGGGTGTTAGGAAACATGAGGCATTGGATTGGCAAGCCTGACTCACTGGGGTTAGGCACGGAACACTAGAATTAAAAAAAAACCGAGAGAGGGCCTATATTACGACTGCTTAAGGGCCCTAGAGATGGAGGGAGAGGGAAAGAACAGTTAGAGTGGGTAAGTGGAAAGAGAAGTTAAAAAGGTTCAGAAAGGGGTTCTAAACAAATTCTCACCTCACCGATAAAGGGATGCATTTTAGGCAGGGGTTAGAGGGGTTCCCCTTTTCCCCTTCCTCTTGTTGGAACAAGAGTCCATCTAGTTGGATCCAACAGGGTGTATTTCAGCTCTCCAAGGGGGCTTCTTCCTGATCTCAGTCACTGAACCAAAATGAGAGGTCAAAGACTGAAAATAAAAGATTATTCTGAAACATGAACAAAAGGAAATGGATTCCCCATTCTGTATGGGCAACATCGGCCTTTATTTCCATCCAGGTGCAGCTGAGCTGAGCTCAAGAAGGTCAGTACGTGAGTTTAAGGTGGATAGAGGTTTTATGGGGTTGGAAGGGTGGGGGTGGGCATGTTCTATTTGGGTGTTTATGGCAGCTCTGTGTGAACATATCTATTGGTACCATTTTTCCAATAGTGTGCGTTGTGTAATATTTTGGTAATTCTTGCGATAATTCAAGGTATTTATTATTATTATTATTATTATTATTTGAGATAGTCTTGTTGTCATCCTGAGTAGAGTGCTGTGGTGTCATCACAACTGACTGCAACTTTAAACTCCTAGGCTCAAGTGATCCTCCTGCCTCAACCTCTTGGGTAGCTGGGACCAAAGGTACGCACTATCACACCCAACTTAGTTTTCTATTTTTTGTAGAGCTGGGGCAGGGGTCCTCAAACTTTTTAAACAGGAGCCAGTTCACTGTCCCTCAGACCGTTGGAGGGCTGGACAGCGGGCCCTGGGACGAGTCGGCTGCTAAGGAGGACAGGCAGCGGCAGCAAAAACACCCAGCAGGCTGGATAAATGTCCTCGGCAGGCCACATGTGGCCCATGGGCCATAGTTTGAGGACACCTGGGTCTTGCTCTTGCTCAAGCTGGTTTTGAACTCCTGACCTCATGCAGTACTCCTGCCTTGGCCTCCCAGAGTGCTAGAATTACAGGCATAAGCCATTGCAGGCAGCCTATTTTATGATTATTATATCTGTTATGGTGATTTGTGATCATTGATCTTTGACGTTCCTAATGTCGTTAAGGGGCACCACAGACTGCATTCATATAAGATGGCAAACTTAATTGATAAATCTATGTGTTCTGAACTGTTCTGCTAAGCTGTCATTCCACCACCTCTCAACCTCACATCAGGCTTCCCTATTCCCTGAGACACAAGATAGAAATGAGTCTAAGCTATAGTAACTTCTAAGTGTTCAAGTGAAAGTAAGAGCCACATGTCTCTCACTTTAAGTCAAACACTACAAATGATTAAGTTTGGAGAGGAAGGCATATTGAAGGTTGAGACAGGCCAAAGTGAGCTACTATGACAAACAATTAGCCAGTTCTGAATGCAAAGGAAAAATTCTTTAAGGAAATTGAAAGTGCTGCTCCAGTAAACACACAAATATAAGAAAGCAAAGCAACCTTCTTGCTGATATGGAGAAAGTTTTAGTGCTCTGGATAGAAAATTAAACCAGACACAACAATCTCTTAAACCAAAGCCTAATCCAGAAAAAGGAGCTAATTCTTGTCAATTCTGGGAAAGCTGAGAGAGGAGAGGAAGCTGCAGAAGAAAAATTAGAAGCTAGCAGAGGATGGTTCATGAAGTTTAAGGAAATATACCATCCTCCAAACATAAAAGTGCAAGGTGAAGCAACAAGTGTGGTATAGAACCTATCACAAATTATCCAGAAGATCTAGCTAAGATCCTTGATGAAGGCAGCTACATCACAAATTTTCAATGGAGACAAAACAGGCTTCCTTTGTAGGGCAATGCCATCTAAGACTTTCCCAGCTAGAGAGAACTCAGTGCCTAGCTTTGAAGCTTCATAGGACAGGCCAAATTTCTTGCTAGGGGCTAATGCAACTGATGACTTTAAGTTGATGCCAGTGCTCATTTACAATTCCAAAAATCCTAGAACTTTTAAGGATTAAGCTAAATCTACTCTGCTTATACTCTGGAAATGGAATAACAAAGCCTAGATTACAGTACCTCTGTTTATAGCAGCAGTTTTCAACCTGTGGGTCACGACCCACAGGAACTGTATTAAAGGTTCGCAGCATTAGGAAGGTTGAGAGCCACTGGTGAAAAATGTATGAAATGAGATGAAAAAGAGTATCTATCTGTGTTTAAGAGCACTTTCTATTAGGGAGACAGGCAGGTAAGCAGCTATAAATTCTAATGGTAAGAAAAGTGAGCAAAAATTCTTACTGGAGAGGGTTAGAGAAGGCTCCACAGAGGGAACAAGTGGGCAAGACTTTGAAAATAAGCAGACAGAGTAAAGGTATTAAGTAGAAGACATGACATGAGCAAAGGTTCAGAGTATAAAATACACCTTACCCCGCCACCCCTTGCTATCAATTCGGGTATGTCTTGTATGGAAGGGGTGATATATTCACAGTGGTGAGAAGGACAGTATGCCTGAAGTACATGCAGTGTCAGCAATCTTGTAACAAGAGGATGAAAAAATAGGTTGGGCCTGGGTGTGAACTGCCTTGGCTGCCAATTACCAGTCACCTGCATGCAGTGCTATCTTCTGAAGATCAGATAATTAAATCTTACAGGAAAATAAATCTGGTAGCATAGAAGGTATGGGTAAAGGGAGGAACAAGTGGAAAACTTAATAGTCCAGAAAGAGGCTACTGCAGCAGATTATATGAGGGATGATAATCCTCAGAGATAAACTGACATTTTCAGGTAGTACTGACAGAATCTGTTGGCCATTGATCTCAGAATCAGATCTAATAGGACCATTGTGATGTCATTAAGTGTGTGGGTGTTACAGTTAGGCAAGCCATGTTTAGTCTGATTCTGTCTTACCAGCTCTGTGATTCTGAGTATAGATTATACAAAAGGGCCTAGTGCCACTTACCTCTTTTTTTTTGCAAAAGATTAAATCATGCAATCTAATAATAATGTACATATAATAAATTTAATATAGTGCCTGGCAATTCATATAGAGAGGATGCCAAAAAAATACACACTTTAAGAAAGGAAAAAACTTTGTTACAATTGTAATACTCAATATGTAGTGATAACAAAAGATAGATACACGTCACATTTGACTTATGCAATTGTAAGAGATACTCATATGGGTTATCATTAGTGTTCAGACACTTCTGATTACAGTGAAGGAAAAATAATACATACATAATATCACAAAAGTAATACATAGATAATGTATACTTTTCTTTGGTACCCCCTGTATTTTAGAGCCCATCAGCTGATAGTCCTTCCATAATTTGATTCACATGGATCTTTCTAGGCAAATGGCCACTCTCCTGTACCCATCCACTCTCTCCAAAAATATAGGTCTTTTTGATGAGGTGTTTATTGGTTATAAACTTTTTTGTACTGCTTTTTCTGTATTCCATATATTTTGGTAAGTTGTTTTTCTATTTTTATTTGTTTCAAGAAATTTTTAGATTTCCTTTATAATTTCTTCATTGGCCCACTGGTTGTTCAGGAGCATGTTATTTAATTTCCATGTATTTGTACAGTTTCCAAAGTTGTTCTTGTTATTGATTTCTAGCTTTGTTCCATTGAGGTCAGAAAAGATACTTGATATTTCAGCTTTTAAAATTTGTTGAGAATTGCTTTATATCCTAACATATCATCCATCCTGGAGAATGTTCCATTCTCTAATAAGAAGAATGTGTATTCTGTAGCTGTTGGATGAAATGTTCTGTAAATGTCTTTTTAGGTCTGTTTGGTCTATTGTACAGTTTTTAAATGCAATGTTTCTTTATTGTTTTTCTTTCTGCATACATGGTCTGTCCAGGGCTAAGTAAGAGTAGGGTGTTGAAGTCCTCTCTTATTATTGTATTAGCGCCTATCTGTCCTTTTAGCTCTCCTAATGGGACACCTAATGAGGCACCTCAAGTAAATAGAAAAGAAAGAATAAAGCAAAACCAAAATTAGTAGAAAGAAAGAAATATTAGAGATTAGAGGAGAAGAAAATGAGAAGTAAACAAAATAATATGAAAGATTGAAAAAATAAGTTGGTTTTTGGAAAAGCTAAACAAAATTAACAAACCATTATCTAGAACTCTGATATTTGCCCAGTGTGCTGTAATAACCCTGGTGTGCCATGAAAAATTTTAAAGATCATTAATTAAATTATTTTTGAAAGAAGTTCAAAACACAGTAAGTATATTCTTTTATTATTATTATTCTTTATTTATTTATTTATTTTTGGCTGGGGCTGGGTTTGAACCCTCCACCTCCAATATATGGGGGCTGGCGCCCTACTCCATTGAGCCACAGGCACTACCTTTTACTCTTCTTTTTTTGATCAACATAGTTTAAATGTATCATGAAAGTTTATAGGTTCATGTGCTATTGTTAGCCCCCAGACTCAATTCAAGCACCACTCTGAGAGGCCGAACATCACTGCAAAGACACGAGGAATTTTATTTATTCAAGCTCAGAGCCTGGGCTGCCCTTTAAGAAAAAGCGGCAACAGTCCTTACAGACTACTCAGACAATTCTTTTATACCTTTCCCTCTTCCCTCCCATTAGACCATCCCACCCCATCCCCTTATTGGTAGGTAAACCATGTCTGTCCTAAACTGACAGGTACAGGGTGGTCCTGTTCAAGGTTGATTGGCTCAGGGACGAGTCTTCTTTGTCTCAGGTGAGCGAATGAGAAGGAAGGGATAAAGGTCGCAAGTGGGGCAGTGCAGAGTAGAGTGACGATTGCAAAAAAAGGGAGGGGATCAGGATGTGGACTGAGTGCACAAGGGGGCTAGTGGGACGAAGGGGAGGGAGTCAGGATGTGGGCTGTAACACCTAGGTATGATAAGGTCTTTGGTATGCAGTGGCCTATTGTCCTGAATAAACAACAAAAGGAGGTAGTTTGACTTGTGACTTGAGTTAATTAGTTTGGCTCCCACATTCTTAGTTTGGCTCCCACACTGTGAGATTAAAAAAGGTTAAAAAACACTGAGCTAGAGTAACTCAGAAAAAAGAGAAAACACAGATAAAATCAGAAACAAAAAAGGAGACATTACAAGGTAGGCACCTGTGGTTCAAAGGAGTAAGGCACCGATCCCATATGCCAGAGGTGGTAGGTTCAAACCCAGCCTCGGCCAAAAACTGCAAAAAAAAAAAAAAAAAAAAAGAAAGAAAGAAAGAAAAGGAGATATTACAACTTATATAACAAAAAAATAGGGCTATTTTTCTTAGACATGCCTGTTATCTCTAAGTCCTTGCTCATACTTTCTTTTCTTGCAATATCCTTTCTCTTCTCAGTTCTTACTGCCATCTGTAAAAGTTAATTCTCTGTGGGATAGAGCATGGAGTTAAAAGTGCTAGGCACGAGGCACAGACTAATCTAAGAAAAAGCCAAGCAGCACTGGTGGCCCTGCATACTAAAAACAATACTCATTAGACAAAGCACACTGTCTCAGCCCTCAGTCATATTTAGCAGATAAGAAAAAGACAAGACAGAAGTGCAGTAAACAGAATGTGTTAAAGAGTTAATTCATGCTGTGAAAGAAAACTCTTTGTTTTGTAACCTTGCTCTCTCTTTAAAGCTTGCTGCTGTGCTGTATTTTCTTACTCCTGACTTAAATAAAGGCCTGTGAGGATCCTTGGAAGGGGCTGCACCTTTGTCTCTCCCTGTGGAGGGCTTGGGGTCTTGACCTCCCCGGGGCTCCTCAATTCAATACAAAATAGACTGAGTAGGTGTTATTATTTTGCATCAAGTCAAACCAACAATTTTCCTTAAAGGCTCTGCTTCAAATACTACTTCCTTTAAGAAGATGTCTTTAGTACCCAGGTGGAAATTATCTTTCCTTCTGGTAAACATCCAAAGTACTTTACTGGGATCACTCTAATGACCTTTACAGTAGGCTGCACTTTATCTAGCCATTTTGGATATATATTTGCTCCCCCTACATACCATCTGGCTGATTTTTCACTTGACTATAGTACTTAATTCATTGTACAGTATTATCAAAAATAGACCTTTAACTGCTTAGTATGGTTGATTTAGGTAGAGAAGTCGAATGCAGAAAATCAAGGGCTGGGAGTGAGAGTGCAAGGGATGGTTTATGTCCTTGATAACCAAAATATGAGTGGGAAGTGCTGCTGCCACTCCTAATTTTATTGCTGTCATTTCTAGTTCCATCTTTATAACTCAATTTCTCCACAGCATCTAGGTATGGCAAAATTCAACATACAAGGCTGATTAGGAGTATTCCAGACAATACCATCTTACTAATTGGCTGGATTTTGTTTGTTTGTATGTTTGATTTGTTCTCTCATCTACAGTTTTAATGTAGGTGATTGACAAGGATAATCTTTACAATGAGGAATCAGTGAAATTTTCTGTAAGAAAAATCTAGTTTGGCTCGGCGCCTATAGCTCAACCGGCTAAGGCGCCAGCCACGTACACCTAAGCTG
>NW_003852650.1:583499-585645 GCF_000181295.1 Otolemur garnettii | reverse complement strand
AAAAGAAAAAAGAAAAATCTAGTTTTACAAATAAAATCTTGATCTAGACTAATAGCAGATAGTTTCACAATTAAATTATCTATCTTGTACCTTGTGCTCCATGTTCCTGTGAACATCAAACTGCTCTGAAAAATAAAGCCTATTAAAAAAAATCAACCTTCCATTTGATCCTGCAATCCCATTACTAGGTATCTACCCAGAAGAACAAAAATCATTTTACCACAAGGACATTTGCACCAGAATGTTTATTGTAGCTCAATTCACAATTGCCAAGGCATGGAAGCAACCCAAATGCCTATCAACCCATGAATGGATTAACAAACATATGTATATCATGGAATACTATTCAGCCCTAAGAAAAAATAGAGACTTTACAGCTTTTATGTTTACCTAGATAGAGTTGAAACATTCTTCTGAGTAAAGTATCTCAAGAAAAGGGAAAAAATATCTATCCGATATACTTAATGCTAATATCTCAATTCCAATATGAAACCAATACGTGATAACTACATGCCCACACATGTAGTTGTCTATGGAGGGGAGAGGAAAAGAGGAGATGGGTAGGGGCAGGAAAGAAGGCAATTGGTGGGCTCTCACCTAATGTGCACAATGTGAGGGTATTCAGCATGCCCCCTGAGTGAAGGGCTCAGCTACAACTTAAACTTTACCTTAGAATTGAAAACAATGTAACCTAAACATATGTACCCTCATATTAATTTGAAATAAAGAAAATTGTCTGATTAAGTGGTACACTATGGCTTTTTTCACTTAGAAGTTTTAACTTCTTAAGTATGCGTGGCTTAGCTTTATGAAATTACTTTGCAGTCCCCTCTATGGACAGTGAAAGACATTAGGGATAGTGTTGAACTAAGCAGCAGGGAAAACCAGCCCACAATTAAAACTTATAAAGAAAAAACTGACATGTATAAGAGACAACTAGATATGACCTTTTCCTTTAATCTTTTCTGAAAGGAAAATCAGTTTTTAAAAAGGAATGCCTAATATTCATGTTTAAAAATGAAAAAAAACTCTGCATACTATCATTTATTTGAAAGATATTTATTTTCTTTTGAACAGTATTAAACTACTATGCAGTTCAGTAACACAATGAGCACATGATAGAGATAACATATTAAAAGGCACTTTTGATACAATCAGTCAAATAATACAATTGGACAGTTATCTTGACACCTTGTAAAAATGCCTGCTCATTTCTCATTGTTCCTTTAACATTTATCAGCGAATTTCTTCCATTTATAAACATTCAAAGTTCCATCATATATAATTGACGTATTTTAGTTCTGTTTACCTATTAATCCCATTACTAACCAATCACATTTAAACATTTTAGAATGTTATTCTTTATTCAGGTGCTAAACTAATCATTCATTCAAAAGAAAGGTCATAATAAAGTGTTTAAATAGTCAAATGTGAATGAAGTAAAACTTAGGATAATAAGTTTCCTTCCAGAAACAAAAGTTGGATAAGCCAGATGTTTTATGTTATTACACATATTACTGTTTATTCTTTTTAAATGATTTTTGGTTTTGTTATTATTTTTAATTATGCAATTTAAATTATGTGATTTTATTTTTAAAAAAAGACCTTTGGCTTGGCGCCTATGGCTCAAGTGGCTAAGGCACCAGCCACATACACCTGAGCTGGCTGGTTCGAATCCAGCCCCAGGCCCACAAAACAACAATGACGGCTGCAACCAAAAAATAGCTGGGCATTGTGGCAGGCGCCTGTAGACTCAGCTACTTGAGAGGCAGCAGGAGAATCACTTGAGTCCAGGAGTTGGAGGTTGCTATGAGCTGTGATGCCACAGCATTCTACCCAGGGCGACAGCTTGAGGCTCTGTCTCAAAAAAAAAAAAACTTAAAATGGTTTTTAGAAAACAGCAGGATCTAATTTTGTTATAAAAATTTTAATTTTGTCAGTTGGGAGTGGCTCATGCCTGTAATCTCAGCACTCTAGCAGAAATATCACTTGAGGTCTGGGGTCTAGGCAACATACTGAGACCTCATCTCTCTACAAAAATAATTTTTTTTTTTTTGGTTAGAGACAGAGTCTCACTTTATTGCCCTTAGTAGAGTGCTGTGATGTCACAGCTCACAGCAACCTCCAATTCCTGGGCTTAGGTGAT
>NW_003852650.1:576938-583318 GCF_000181295.1 Otolemur garnettii | reverse complement strand
CCCTACCCATTGAGCCACAGGTGCTGTTTCCCCCCCAATTTGTTTTTAATTAGCTGGGCGTGGTGGTACATGCCTCTAGTCCCAGCTACTACTGAGGCTGAGGCAGAAGGATTGCTTGAGCCAGGAATTTGAGGTTACAATGAGCCGTGATCATGCCCCTGCACTCCTGCTTGGGCAACAGAGTATAACCTTGTCTCTAAAATTTATAAAATAAAAATAAAATTACAGTGTTAAGTTAGCTTCCCAATGCTAAATCAAAATCAAACACATTCTCTAAAGAACATTCACAGTTGCTCTCAATTTTATTATAGCTATCAGAGAATCTATAAGTACAGAGAATCATAAGTCTCCTAATTAGAATAATTTTCTTATAAAGAAAAATACCTTACACATATCCTTGCACAAAGATACTATTACTATATTGGAACCCAAGTAACCGAATAATGTTCAACAAATTATGTACCTTCCATTCTTTCATTTTCAAGTCTAAAACAAAACTAAGAAATTATAAAATACTAAGTATAAAATTATGTCATACTTGAAAGCTATATTGAGTATGAGGACTGAGATTTTATCTTTCTCAATAAATGAAACACTCTGACATAAACTACAGAACAAACAGCACATTTTAACTACTAATTTTTTTAAGTTAATACAAATTGTGGGATTTGGTTGGAATATTCTAATATAATAGTAAAACTGAAATTATTCCATGCATAATCTGAAAAATACCATCAACCTTGCCTGACATATTTTCTAAATTATTTTTGTTAATCAACTATATCAACAAGAATTTCATAGATGTATATACAATAGTATGCCATATAGATTCTTCAATCAAAGGCTTCTATTGTGCAGATGTGCTAAAATAGGATTTCCCTGAGATGAACTGTCTTGCTGGCCTGTAAAACTGTAATCAGATTTTAATCTGACTTATAATATAATCTAACACCCACCCAAAATGAGTGTTAATGATTTTATGTTATCAGTTAATTTGTGCTAATATGCTTTTTAGTTACTACTTATGAATTTGTTACTAAATCGTTGTAATCAGAAACCTTGTTTAAAATGAAATGTTCTGGACGCAAAGGTGCACGTGAGTAGCTACTTCAGAAATAACTTTCATGTTATCTTTTCAAATGCAAAAGTCAGCCAAAAAGAATTTTAGAAAGTAAAAAAGTTTCCCAAATATCCCATGTTGCTCATTGCCAAAGATTTTTGTATTTTAAAGATCAGACAAGAATTTATTAGTTTAAAAGATTTGCTTTTTTTTCCTTTCATTTCCATATCCAGGTAGAATCTCATTCATGTATTTTTAATTAGAAAGCTATTCACGTGAAATAACGTCTTCTCATTGAATGATCTCAGAAATGCTGCTGAGATAGTCTTCAGACTTCATTATAAAATTTGTCCACTCCTGACAAATGTCGTCCATGGAGAATTCTTCACCACCATATTCCACAGGAAGAATGTTTGGGAAATGCTGAAGTAAGCTTTGTTTGTAATTGTCCCCGTGCATATGAATCTGAAATAGCCAAAACATTTTAGACAGCATCCCCTTCATTGCTCACTTCATTTCTCATTTTACTGTTTTCTTAGATTTGCATTCTTATAACAGCTAAATATTTATAAGGATTTTCTTTTCTTCTTTCAATAACAGATTTTTAAACATTAAATAAAATTATTTTATAAATTCTATTCCCTGATGTGCAGGTGATTCTTCCCAAACCATCTAATATCCTAGGTCTATTGTATAGATATTAAATATTATCAATTCCTATTAAATAGAAGCATACATCTGAGCATACAATTAGGCATATGAGAAATAATTTATGTTGCATAGATGATGGATAGTCTTGGCTAGTACAGAATTAAAGAGATAATTATCATGGTTGAGAGCCTCAAATTTCTATCTATAAAAATTGATCATTTAATGCCAGAAAACTGTAGAAATTTAAACCAAAACAAATTTTGCTAAAAGAAATAAATACCCTTTTCCATTTTCTAGGGCAAAATGTTCATCTATGCCTTCAAAGCTCATTTAATAAACACCTACTATGTGCCAGACAGGAGGATTGATGAATGAAAAGAGTGACCTACACTTAGGAACCTCACAATCCTGAACCTAATTTTTTTCCTGAAATAATTGAAATATCAATTAAGCGAGAAGAAATTCCTCAGGAAGGAGTAAAATGAGCAAATTTATAGAGTGTTGCCAAAAAGTTGAAAAGGAAATGATGGAAAGGAAATGATGGCTGGATTGGGGTTTACTCCCCCTATTTCAGCAAGTCTGTTTGGTGTCATAACTTTCACTGAGAAATGCTCCATCTCCTTCTCAATTATTTATTTATTTTTTCTTTTTTTGTCCATATTCTCCTGTTTAATATGTGTAGTTCATTCTTGTTTTTTCTCTTTTGTCCAAAATATAACTCAAAATAGAAATACTTATTTTTAGATCTTTAAGAGGCTAGCCAGCTATTAAAAAGCTACATTAAAGAATGAAAAAATATGAACAAAAAAATTTGACTTATATAAAAGCATTAGAATAAAAAGTGACCATCATCACTAAAGCAGATAATATTCACTATATAACCTCTACAGAAGCTCTAGGACAGGTGTCCTCAAACTATGTCCCGTGGGCCACATGCAGCCCGCCTAGGACATTTATCTGGCCCACTGGGTGTTTTTGCCGCCACGGCCTGTCCCACTTAGCAGCCAACGCGTCCCAGGCCCGCAGTCTGGCCCTCCAACAGTCTGAGGGACAGTGAACTGGCCCCCTCTTTAAAAAGTTTGAGGACCCCTGTTCTAGGGTCACAATTTTCTGAGTAGGTACAAGATACTACATTATTTTAATATGAAAGAATATACTTTCCAAAATTCTAAATATGCTATTATAATTCATACATCACTATATTTAAATAATTTTTGAGATTTACATTGTCAAGGCCTTTAAAAATTGTTTTGTGTTTAAGGCATTAGATGATGCCAATGTTTGTCTAAATAAATGCTCTAAAAATTCTCTTTTACTGCTTAATGTAGAAGAGTGGCTGCCATTTTTGAAATCTCAGAGTCTATTTTCAAACTTGAAAAAAATATATTAGATATAAGAGATATTAGATATTCACCTGAAATAAGGCTCCACAGGATAGGTAAAAACCACCAAATTTCTCAGCTTTAATAAGCCTGACATAAAGTCACACTTCAGGTACTATGGTTTTCAGTTACTCCAAAACTGTTTAATTAAACTTCCCTGTTTAACTAAGAAATGTGTTTATTTTTATTTGCATAAATAACACATTCACATGGTTAGAAATCAAAACAAGGTACACAGTGATGTCCTGCTCCCAACCCTATTCTGCTCTACTCCGGTCCGAACATGTATGCTTGTTCCCTAAAAGTAACCACTTATAATTTTATATTATCTTTTGTATAAACCTTTACTTTAATTTTTATGCAATTGTATTTTGATTTCCCTTTTCTATATACAAAAGTAGCACATTGGAAACACTATTGTGCATTTTGCTTACTTCTCTATACGAAACATCCTGCTCATCTTGTTGCATTCCACTGTATGGAAGTATCATGGTTTATTTAATCAGTCCCCTGATGATAAACACTTGCTGATTTCCAATCTTTTGCTGTAGTGAATCCCCCTGTATATGTAATTTTGTTTATATACAGGTATATCTATAGAATAAATTTCCAGAAGCTCTACAGCTTTGATTTGTCAAGTGTTGCCACACTGCCCTCTACAGGAAATACATCATTTTGCATTTAAACCAGCAATGTATCAAAGGCCCAGTTACACCTCAGCCTTAGAATCAAGATCCTTGCTTTTTCAAAATTAAAAATAAATTTAAATTTATAAAAGTAGTTAGCTTATTACACAAGTATTTATAATATTGGACAAATTGTATAGATGAAAATGATAAAGCAATGCTTAAGTGAAAAAGGGTTGGAATGTTTGGTGTAGAGGAATTGTGACTTGAGGTTTACTTACCCGTTGTTTAATTTTTTCAGTCAGAAATGGTTTAATCATGGAAAAAACAGCATGGAAAATTGCTGGTTCATTTATCAAATGGATTCCACGAACCTTCAATGGAAAGGAATCCTTTTCAAAATAAAGAAAAATCTTCTTAATAACAAAAAATAAATATTACAATACTGTCCCTAATAACAAGTCTCCTCTTTGAACACTTGCTAAACTTAAAGCAATACCTGAAGTGTGATTTTATTTTCAAAATTATTCATTTCATTGACAGAAAAGCCTGGTTTACCATGTATTGCCACTAGACTAAGATCTCTAAAAGGATGCTTAATAGCTCTAGTAAAGTATTTTAAGAAATACCTGCACATTTTCACCAGAAAATTGCATTCATGATCACATATAAATGATTTTTTTAAGGAACAAATCAGTGATTTGACCAACTATATATGCCATTTTCCTTAATAATTTTTATTTTGAGAAAAAAATTAAACTTGCATAAAAAATGAAAGAATAGTACAAGGAAAACAAACTTTAAACTTTTGAAATTGGTATACAGGGTGACATCTGTGGCTCAGTGGATAAGGCGCTGGCCCCATACATGGAGGGTGGTGGGTTCAAACCTGACCCCGGCCAAATTGCAACAAAAAAATAGCCAGGTGTTGTAGAGGGCCGTGGCATCACAGCTCACTGAAATTGGAATACATCTAAAGGAGCAAAGTAATATAGGCTTACGTAGAAAGTTTCAAAAGCTAAGTTTTTTTTTGTTTTGTTTTGTTTTTATGGTGAAAAGTCATATATTTAGAATTAGCCAGCTGGACTTGGTTTAGATGATCCCAATTTTGGTGGCAACATCCAAAGCATCATAATCAGGAGCCAGTTGAACATATGCTGCCTTCTTCTCACCATCAGGCCTGATCAGGGTGTTGACCTTGGCCACATCAATGTCATAAAAGCTTCTTCACAGTCTATTTGATGTGATGCTTGTTGGCTTTGACATCCACAATGAACACAAGTGTGTTGTTGTCTTCTATCTTCTTCATGGCAGACTCAGTGGTCAGGGGGAACTTGATGATGGCATAGTGGTCAAGCTTGTTTCTCCTGGGGGTGCTCTTCCGAGGATATTTGGGCTGCCTCCGGAGCTTCAGAGTCTTTGGTCACCGGAAGGTGGGTGATGTATAGATCTTCCTTTTTTGTGTGGCTGTGGATGCCTTTTAGCACTGCCTTCTTGGCCTTCAGTGCCTTTGCCTTGGCTTTGGCTTTGGGAGGGGCAGGAGCTTCCTTCTTTGCTTTTGGTGCCATCTTGTGAAAAGCAAAAGCTAAGTTTTAAAAGAAAAATAAAATGGTTTCCCCACCCAAAAGTTATATTGTTAATACAAACACTTTTCCTTCCAAAAGAATTTTCTCTTTTATTTTTCTATTCATAGCTTTTAGAGATATACTATTAATTTGAGGCTTTTCCTTCCAAGTCACTTTTTTTTTTTTTCTGGTCCATGCTATATCAAGCACCATCAGCAGTACTTTTCAATTTCTTTTTTTTTTTTTTTATTGTTGGGGATTCATTGAGGGTACAAGAAACCAAGTTACAATGATTGCATTTCTTAGGTAAAGTCCCTCTTACAATCGTGTCTTGCCCCCAAAAGGTGTGGCACACACCAAGACCCCACCCAACTCCCTCCTTCCCTCTTTCTGCTCTTCTTTCCCCACTCTCCTCCTTCTTTATCTCTCTGCTCTTCCCTTCCCCCACCCCACCATGTTATTAATTGTCATTAATTGTCCTCATATCAAAATTGAGGAACAGAGCAGCACCTGTGGCTCAAAGGAGTAGGGCGCTGGCCCCATATGCCAGAGGTGGCAGGTTCAAACACAGCTCAGCCCAAAAACTGAAAAAAAAAAAAAATTGAGTACATAGGATTTATGCTTCTCCATTCTTGTGATGCTTTACTAAGAATAATGTGTTTTACTTCCATTCAGGTTAATACAAAGGCTGTAAAGTCTCCATTTTTTTCTTTTTTCTTTTTCTTTTTTTGCAGTTTTTGGCCGGGGCTGGGTTTGAACCCACCACCTCCAGTATATGGGGCCGGTGCCCTACTCCTTTGAGCCACAGGCGCCTGCCAAGTCTCCATTTTTTAATGGCTCAATAGTATTCCATGGTGTACATATACCACAGCTTGTTAATCCATTCCTGGATTGGTGGGCATTTAGGCTGTTTCCACATTTTGGAAATTGTAAATTGAGCTGTTATAAAGAATCTAGTGCAAGTGTCCTTATGATAAAAGGACTTTTTTCTTTCTGGGTAGATGCCCAGTAATGGGATTATAGGATAAAATGGGAGGTCTAGCTTGAGTTCTTTGAGGGTTCTCCATACTTCCTTCCAAAAAGGTTGTATTAGTTT
>NW_003852650.1:552924-575237 GCF_000181295.1 Otolemur garnettii | reverse complement strand
GGAAAAGCTTTCAGTTTTACTCCATTCAGTAAAATATTAGCTGTGGGTTTGTCATAGATAACTTTGATTAGTTTAAGAAATGTGCCACGTATGCCTATACCCTTCAGTGTTCTAATTAGAAAAGGATGCTGGATTTTATCAAATGCTTTTTCTGCATCTATTGACAGGATTATATGGTCCTAGTTTTTGCTTCTGTTAATACAGTGGATAACGTTTATGGACTTGCATATGTTAAGCCAGCCTTGCATCCCTGGGATAAAGCCTACTTGATCATGATGTATGAGTTTTTTGATGATAAGCTATAATCTATTGACTAGGATTTTGTTGAGAATTTTTGCATCTACATTCATTAGTGAAATTGGTCTGAAATTCTCCTTTTTAGTTGCCTGGTTTTGGTATCAGGGTGATGTTTGCTTTGTAGAACATGTTGAGGAAGATTCTTCCTTCTCAGTTTTTTGTAATAATTTCTGCAGTATGGGAATAAGCTCTTCTTTGAAGGTTTGATAGAATTCTGGTGTGAAGCCATCTGGATGAGGGCATTTTTTTGTTGGAAGATTTTTTATTGTTTCTTTGATATCAGTGCTTGAAATTGGTCTGCTCAGGAGCTCTATTTCTTCCTGGTTAAGTCTAGGGAGAGGGTGTGATTCCAAATATTAATCCATTTCCTTCACATTGTCAAATTTCTGGGCATAGAGTTTCTTGTAGTATTCAGAGATAATCTCTTGTATCTCTGTGGCATCAGTTGTTATTTCCCCTTTATCATTTCTGGTTGAGGTTACTAGAGATTTTACTTTTCTATTTCTAGTTAGTCTGGCCAAAGACTTATGTATTTTACTTATTTTTTTAAAAAACCAACTGCTTGTTTCATTAATTTTCTGAATGGTTCTTTTGTTTTCAATTTCATTGATCTCTGATTTAATTTTGGATATTTCTTTTCTTCTGCTGGGTTTAGGCTTAGATTGTTCTTCTTTTCCCAATTCCATAAGATGGTTTGTGAGTTTGTTGATGCACTCTCTTTCTGTTTTTCAAATGTAAGCATCTAAAGTGATAAATTTTCCTTTCAGAACTGCTTTTGCGTATCCCACAGGTTTTGGTAGCTTGTGTTTTCATTGTTGTTCTGCTCAAGGAAATTAATGATTTCCTCTTTTATTTATTCCTGCACCCAACTGTTCCTGCATTCAACAGAAGGTTGTTTAATTTCCATGTCTTTGTGTGGGATTGAATGTTTTTGTTGGAGTTGAGTTCCACCTTTAGTGCCTTGTGGTCTGAGAAGATACAAGGCAAAATTTCAATTCTTTTGGTTCTATAGAGGTTTGCTTTGTGTTCTAGGATATGATCAATTTTGGAGAACGTTGCATGGGGTAATGAGAAGAATGTACATTCTTTATCTTTGGGATGGAGTGTTCTATATGCATCTATCAAGCACAGTTGTTGTAGGGTCTCATTTAAGTCCCTTATATCTTTGTTTAATTTCTGTTTAGAGGATCTGTCCAGCTTTGTAAGAGGAGTGTTAAAGTCCCCTATTATTATGGTGTTATAGGATATCAATTGCTCAGACTGAGTAAAGTCTCTTTCAAGAATCTGGGAGCATTTAAGTTGGGTGCACAAATATTTAGAATTGAAACATCTTCTTGTTGTATTTTTCCCTTGGCCAATGTAAAGTGACCATCTTTGCCTTTTTTTAATTTAGTTCCTTTAAATTCACATGTATCTGAAAATAAGATTGCAACTCCTCTTTTCCTCTGAATTCCATTTGCCTGAAAAATTGTCTTCCAACCCTTAATGTGGAGTTTTAATTTGTCTTTTGAAGCTAAGTATGTTTCCTGCAGACAGCAAATGGATGGCTTGTGTTTTTTAATCCAGACAGCCAATCTATGTCTCTTCAGTGGGGAATTCGAGCCATTAACATTTATGGAGATAATTGATAAGTGTGGTAGTGTTCTATTTATCTTATTTTGTGAGAGTCCATTGCTTTGTTTTATCTTTTGCATCATTGTGGAAGTTAGGTTCTGTCCTTTAATTTCTGAGTTCTTACTTCACTGTTGATCCATCATGATGGTCAGTGTGTAGAACAGGTTGAAGTATTTCCTGTAGAGCTGGTCTTGTTGTGACAAATTTCCTCGGTGTTTGTATATCAGTAAATTATTTGATTTCTCTGTCAATTTTAAAGCTTAGCTTACCAGGATATAGAATTCTGGGCTGGAAATTGTTCTGTTTAAGTCGATTAAAGGTAGATGACCATTGTCTTCTTGTTTGAAAAGTTTCATTAGAGAAGTCTGCAGTTACCCTGCAGTTGCCCCTGTAGTTCAACTGGTGCCTACTCTTGGCAGCTTGAAGAATCTTTTCTTTTTTCTTGACTTTGGACAGGTTCATCACAATGTGTCCATTGTCTTCTTGTTTGAAAGTTTCTTTAGAGAAGTCTGCAGTTACCCTGCAGTTGCCCCTGTAGTTCAACTGGTGCCTACTCCTGGCAGCTTGAAGAATCTTTTCTTTTTCTTGACTTTGGACAGGTTCATCACAATGTGTCCATTGTCTTCTTATTTGAAAGTTTCTTTAGAGAAGTCTGCAGTTACCCTGCAATTGCCTCTATAGTTCAACTGGCAGCTTGAAGAATCTTTTCTTTTATCTTGACTTTGGACAGGTTCATCACAATGTGTCCATTGTCTTGTTTGAAAAGTTTCTTTAGAGAAGTCTGCAGTTACCCTGCAGTTGCCTCTGTAGGTCAACTGGTGCTTACTCCTGGCAGCTTGAAGAATCTTTTCTTTTGTCGACTTTGGACAGGTTCATCACAATGTGTCTTGGAGAAGCTAAGTTAGAGTTGAGGCAACCTGGGATCCAATATCCCTCTGAAA
Source organism: Otolemur garnettii (assembly GCF_000181295.1). NCBI lineage: Eukaryota > Metazoa > Chordata > Mammalia > Primates > Galagidae > Otolemur > Otolemur garnettii. The sequence continues at coordinate 572,385 of NW_003852650.1, read as the reverse complement.
GGAGTCTGTCAGAATCTGGTGATATTTGGGAAGTTTCATTTATAATATTCTCAAGTATGGCTTCCATTCCCCTGGGGCATTCTTCTTCCCCTTCTGGGTTACCTATAACTTGTATGTTTGAACACTTCATAAAGTCCTATAATTCTGTCAGTGAACGTTCTGCTTTCTCTCTCTTCTTTTCTGCCTATTTAACTATCTGAGATATCTCAAGAGCTTTGTCCTCTACCTCTGAGATTCCTTCTTCTGCATTGTCTAATCTGTTATTGATACTTTCTATTGCATCTTTAAGTTCCCTAATTGACTGCTTCAGTTCCTTCAGCTCTGCTATATCCTTTCTATATTCTTCATGTCGTTCATCTCTTATTTGATTCTGTTTTTGGATTTCCTTTTGGTTATTTTCCACTTTATCAGGAGTTTCCTTAACTATTTCCTTCATCATTTGTATTCTAGATTCCCTTTCTGTCATTTCTAACATTTCTTTATAGGTAGAATCCTCTGCAGTAGCTACCTCATGGTCCCTTGGAGGGGGGTTACTCTAACTGGTTTTTCATGTTGCCAGGATTTTTCTGCTGATTCTTCCTCATGAATGTTTTCTTTTATCTGTTTCCTTGCATTAATTTCCCTTTCACTTCCTCTTGCTCTTTAAGTTACCATGTCTCTGGACTAGGGTTTCAATGAGTCAGCTGCCAGCAGGATTAGACCGAGCAAACACACACAACCACTTGACAGTTCTCCACTGCTTTTGTCCTCCTCATGGAGTCCAGAAGTCTCTTGCTGATTCCCTGTGTCCCCAAAGGGATGTTTCTGGGCAGATCCCACCAGCCAGAGATGCCTGGAGTCTTCTCTCTCAGCCTCACCTGTCCAGTTGCAAAGAAGCTGTTACTCAGCCGCCATCTTGCTCCTCCCCATCCCTTCCAGGTCCCTTCTGCATAATTTTATTTTAAACATAATTACAAATATGCTTTCTAAATAATTTGCTTCCTGTTTAATTCCAGTGATGTAAGAGTTTTTATAAACATCATGTTTTAATATTGTTACAGTTTTATCCATGTATTATCAATGTACCATAATTTAAGTAACCATTTCCCTATTTCTAGACAAATAACTTGTTCCTAATTTTCTTTTACTAAAAGTGATGCTTCTCCTATATTTTATGTTTGGGAGCGTTGGTATATGCATAACTTGTACATTCAAACAACCTATACTGGAATCCTCACTTCACTGCTGACAAACTATGTGTTTGGACTTTGCTATGTCACTTCTTAGGCACAGTTTATTAATTTTAAAATGAGAAAACAACAGTTATGTGTCATAGGTCAGTGTGGACACTAAGAGGTCACACATTTGAAATTCTTTGCAAAATACTTGGCACATGGTCAGCTACTATTATATACAAAGTCTTTACTATGTTTAAGATTATTTCTTAGCTACGTTCTCAGAGGTAGAAATACTGGATTAAAGTTGATGACCATTTAAAAAACCTTTTGATCTCTGAAAAAAAGCAAAAAATCATTATATACTTCCCAAGATTTATGTGACATTTTATTGTATTATTGCTATATTTTTGAGTCAATATTTAATTTTCTGAAAAAGGATTACATTACTACATGTTGCTAAAATGCTTAAATTTTGTGATTAATTTTGAATATATTTTTATCGTATGCTGCAGCATTTTTCACTTATAAATTAATAAAAGCACTATTGTGTTGTGTTTTATGTGTCATTTCTAAAACTGTATTTATTTTTCTAATAAATGTACTATCACTTCTCTTTGTCTAGATTATAACAAAATTTAAAACTATTTGGAAGTATATTTAACCTAACAGTTAAAATATACACTTACTGTAAGTACTGCAGCAATCTTCTTGGCTACAGATGGAGTAATTTGAAAAGCATGAGAAAACTGCCAACCTTCCAGATCAAAGATAGCCTTGATTCCATTCCGTTGAGTTTCTACTTCCTGTACAATAAGCTCGGATGTGATTAGACTTACACGAAATACATCATAAGCTGTAAAAACTTTTGGGTTCCAGTGTGCTAAAAAATAAAACATATAATATCTCAGCATTGCATAAAGATTCAGAAAGATTTAAAAAGGAAATGAATTTGTTTTAGACTTAAAGTTCAGTAGAAATAAAAACATGTACAAAGAACATGAATTGAATAATAGATCAAACTGAGATCCAAGAATATGGACCTGCTTTTCCCTTCCTCCTCAAATCCCTAGCAGAGAACAGATTTTTGGAATACAGTGGAAACAAGAATGGATGAAGGCTGGATTTGACTGCAGAATGAAATCACAATTTCACATTTAGGAGAGGGCTATGGCTAAAGATGAGAATGCCACTGGGTATGCTCCAAACTCAGAGATGTTGGAAAGGAGAAAAGCAAGGACCTGGATTAGCAAAAGCAATTAGGTCCCTGTGGTAACCAAATCCATGGCTAAGGGAAATCCATGAGGAGCTGACAGACAGGTTGGTCCTCTTGACAGCCCTCGTGATAAGAAGCACATAGCAGAGTCATGTCCCTACTGGCTAAGAACCATAAATGTGGGCTTGGGAAAGAAGAACCAGGTAAGGATCTAAGAAGCTGCCCACACCCAGGGAAAACAAGGAGTACCTGTGAAAGAAAGGAATTGCTGACAATATAGTCCACACATCTCACTCCTCCCCTGTATTCTTGGGACAAGCCAGGGCATGCAGAAATAATAGTAATGGATAAGTGAGAAGGTTATGTAGGTGATCTTTAAAAACCCTTAATTAAAAATTAGAATATTAAACACACTCATATACATGTATAAACACACTCAAATCATGTGCATGCACACAGACACAAAGAACAGAGGAACCGAACTCAACAAAGGCATCAAAACTCAACAAAGCAATTGCAACAGCAAAAGACATCAAAACAATAACATAAGCTGGGCTCAGTGGTGTGTACACCTGTAATCCCAGCAACTTGGGTGGGAGGATTGTTCAAGCCCAGGAGTTTGAGTACAGCCTAGGCAACATAATGAGAGCCCTCCCGCCCCACACTCTCATCAACTCTCATCTCTAAAACAAACAAACAAACCAATTATAAAGAAACATAATGGTTTCAGCAGGGAGAAAAATGATAGTGTAGGTTATTATTATAAGAACAGGCTATTTAAAAGAATCAGTTAAGATTTCAGGAATAAAAAGATTAAAAAGAAACTCAGGTGATGGGACAAATGATGGAAAAGACACAGCCAATAAGTTTGACAAATTTTCTGAGTTGATAAATACGAATGAAGAGTTGAGAGACATATATATACAAGGCCAGGTGAGGCGGCTCATACCTGTAATCCAAGCACTCTGGGAGGCCCAGCCAGGAGGATCCCTTGAGCTTAAGAGTTCATAGCCAGCCTGAGCAAGAAAGAGCAAGACTCCATCTCTACTAAAAATAGAAAAACTAGCCAGATGTAGCAGGCGCCTATAATCACAGCTGCTCAGGAGGGTGAGGCAGAACATTCATTTGAGCCCAGGAATTTGAGGTTGTTGTGAGATAGGCTGATGCCACAGCACCAGCCTGGGCAACAGGCTCAAAAAAAAAAAAAAAAAAAAAAGAGAGAGAGAGAGAGAGAAAAGAGAGAGAGAGAGAGAAACACATGTAGCGAAATCCAGAAGTTTGTACCTCTGAGAGTTCTAGAAGGCAATAATAGAACAAGAACAAAAGAGAGGAATTGTAACAGTATAGCAAAATTTCCCTGTATAGTAGCAGGTCTCAAAAGGAAGGCTCTCTAAGTCTTCAGACTGAGAAGTCCATGAAATGCCTAACAGGATGCATGAAAAAGAAAAAAAGGATTCAGAATTAAGTGTTGGCAAAATAAAAATTAAAAGAAACTTTCTGACATGGATAGAATGGTGGTACCACTCACTAAGATATGAGAAGTATTTGGGTGGAAAAGATCATGTAAGGTTGGACAATTAAGTTCACAAATTCATCCTAAAAAAAATGCTCATTCCTGAAAAAATTTCTCATTGCTGAATATGATTAGGGTCACCTTTTGGGACACCCCTTGTGAAACTGTGTGTCAATCTCAGTGCCTGGTCCACTCTTCAAAGCAATTTTAGAACTCTTTTTCTGGAATGGCCATCAGAGCTGTCATCATTTGAGGTCTGACAAAAGTTCATGAATTCATCTGAGAAGAAGTACTACACACCTCATTGCCAACTGTTACAATGGTCACCAGTTGACCAAGGGGAGTACTTCGAAGGTGACTGTAGTACTATTCAGCAATGAGGTATGTGGCACATTTTCTAAGATGAGTTCACAAACTTAATTATCTGAACTCATAAGTTTGGACATGTAAAAATTGTGACTATTGAGACATCGAGGAGAATGCAGCTGGAACAGGAGCTAGTCACATGGATCCGGATCCAAAGAGAAAATGGGGATAGAGATCTGGGGGTGGTCTGTGCTTGCAGGACAGTCTGTGACAGGGATGTTGTCTTAGATCTATGTTTTTCTCCAGTGTAGTGGAGAAGAGAAAGTATTTATAAAATAAGAAGAGAAGGCGGAGGCCAATGTCCCAAGGAATTCCAAAACTTAAAATGTGAGTGGATGATGTGATGAAGCAGCCAATTAAGTCAAAGGAAAACACCAGGAGAATGGGGCATCAGAGAGGCCAAGGGAAAAGGACAGTTCCAGAAAGAGGAGGTGGTTCACTGTAGTAAGAGTTTAAGCAAAATAGGACTAAACACGTCACTGACTAAAATAGGACTAAATAAATAGGACTAGTTTAAGCAAAATAGGACTAAAAGAGTCACTGACGATTAAATTAAAGTGATTTCAGCAAGGTGGAAGTGAGCCCAGGCCAGGGTGGGCTGAGAAGAAACTGCGGGGACATCACTTACAGTCTGGCTGAGAAGGGGAGAGGAGAGATGGCTAGAGTGGAGCTGGAGGGTTTTGTGGGATTGAGGAGTTATTGTTTTGTTTCCGATGGTTGACCCTTAAATGATTGAAATGTTTATTTGTAGCAAGTACTAGTAAGGAAAAAGTTGAAAATCTAGAAAGAGGATAATCAGTAGTATTCCTAGAAAGGAATAGTGAGTTGCCCTTGCTTTTTAAAAGCCTCAGATTCCTGGCAGGAAGTTGAGTAATCAACCCATGGATAACCCAATTCAAATTTACTAACTTGAGATTATTTGGCTGAATGCTCTGATGAGGAGAAATATGAGCTGAAGGCTCAGCGCCTGTGGCTCAAGTGGCTAAGGCGCCAGCCACATACACCTGAGCTGGTGGGTTCAAATCCAGTCCAAGCCTGCCAAGCAACAATGACAGCTGCAACCAAAAAACAGCCAGGCATTGTGGCGGGCGCCTGTGGTCCCACCTACTTGGGAGGCTGAGGCAGGAGACTCGCTTAAGCCCAGGAGTTGGAGGTTGCTGTGAGCTGTGATGCCACAGCACTCTACCCAGGGCGACAGCTTGAGGCTCCTCTAAAAAAAAAAAAAAAAAAATGAGCTGAACAAATGAGGTCTGCAGATCAGACAACAGTAGCCAGGAGCCATTCGGCTAATCAAATTTAAATTAAAATTGAGTTTCTTAGTTGCAGTGCCCACATTTCCAGTTCTTAGTAGCCCCATGTGGCTGGTGGCTGCTGTAAGAACAGTTTCATCATCATGGAAGGTATTGGATAGTGATGTCTAGACTTTAGACTCTAAGCTCCAGTAAGGCAAAAAAACAAAAACAAAAACAAAAAGAAACCCCTGAAATTTTTAGTTCTTCTCTAGCACATGCAGGCAGTCTCTGAGTTACAAACATCCCACTTACATAAAACTCGCACTTACAAATGGAGGCTATTACAGGTAATAGGTGAATGTACTGTTCCAACTTACATATAAATTCAACATAAGAGCAAACCTAGAGAACACATCTCGTTCATAACCTGGGGACTGCCTGCACCTAACATTTATTGAGTACTTATTATATACCAGGTAATACTGTTATATTTTAGATAAATAGGTAGGTAGATGATACATAGATTTAATGCTCAGGGCAACCCTATGCAACAGGTTTTTACTATGCCCACTTTATAGAAGAGAAAATGGAAGTTACAGCTACAGAGTTTTTGACACAGCTAGTATCTAGAAGAGTTGAGATTCCAACTCAGCCCATATGCCCCAGAACCTGTATTCATAAGAACTAAACTATAATCAGATCTTAATACTCACTTTAAATTTTATATTTGCTGCTATAGTATAATACAGAGTCTCAAAAGATATAACATTATATCCTCTGGCATGCAGGCTAAAAGGGGCTAAAATGGAGCTTCACTTTGGGTTGCCCAGCTGGCATGGAGGAATGAGCTCTGAAGATTCCATCATTGCTTTTACTGCAGAGAGATGGTATCAAGGAAAGCTGGTTATACTGTGGTTCTACCAAAAAGCTCTCCCACGGGTTTCCTTATTAGTGCCTCCCACTACTTCAGTGAAATTTTGAGAATTTATAAATCTTTATCTTATCATTTCATTTTATACATAAAATTCTTTTGAGAAGCTGGGCACAGTCATGCTCAAAATCCTCCCACTTTGGGAGGATTGCTTGAGACCCCATCCCTACAAAAAAAAATAGAAAAATAAGCCAGGTGGGATGGCAGCTACTTAGGAGGCTAAGGCAGGAGAATCTCTTGAGCCAGGAAGTGTGAGGTTGCAGTGAGCTATACAGTGACCCCACTGCACTCTAGCCTGGGCAATAGAATGCAACCTTGTCTCAAAAAAAAAAAAAAAAATTCTTCTTAGTTTCTCCTTTTCATCCTAGAATAACATAATACACAGAAGGTATGCTACATACCTTCTTGTTCTGACTGTCAATAAATTACAGGTCTTCTTTCTTTCTTTCTTTCTTTCTTTCTTTCTTTCTTTCTTTCTTTCTTTTTAGAGACAGAGTCTCACTTTGTCTTCCTCAGTAGAGTGCTGGGGCATCACAGCTCACAGCAACCTCCAGCTTTTGGGTTTAGGTGATTCTCTTGCCTCAGCCTCCCAAGCAGCTTGGACTACAGGTACCCATCACAATGCCCGGCTATTTTTTTTTATTATTATTGCAGTTTGACCAGGTTTGAACCCACCACCCTCAGAATATGGGGCCAGTGCCCTACTCACTGAGCCACAGGTGCCACCCAACATGTTGCCTTGATTTTCAAATCTCTTTGAGTCAAGCAATGTACTTATAAATTAATAGACTACAAAAGATCCAGGCTAGATACCAGGCAGGCTGGATTAGTGTTCAGGAATTTATAGTCAAAGCAGCATATCTGCTTTCTCACTGTTAAGGTGTCATTTTTAAATGTTCACCTGCCCCAATTACTTTATAAACAAACTAAAAAAAAAAAAAATAAGGAAAAGAAATCTAGCCAAGTACTGTAGAGCAAAGGCTTGCAGAAAGAATCAGCTGCACTTCTCAGTTTTATGTTTCTCAGACTCCTGAGTAGAGTTGCCAGATAATATATAGAACACCCAGTGAAAGATGAATTTCGGGTATGAGGATATAATTTTTTAACATAGATATGCCTCATACATACTGAACAAATTATTTGCTTATCTGCGATTCAATTGTTACTGGGAACCCTACACTTTTATAACATAGGTTATTTACTAAATAAAATGTAAGTACTTTGCTAAATATTGCATGCCTACACCCAAGGAGATCAAAGAATTTCATTGTCAAGAGCTCATTTGAGTTCCTCTGATACTGGTGGAGCAATAAAAGAACAGAAAGGACATTATGGTGTCTGTTTATAAGATGAAAACTTTATGATTAACCCAATTATACTGGACACATAGGGAGGACAAAAAATTTTGAGTCATTTTATTCAATCTTCTGATATTCTTTTAAAAATTAAATATAATATCTTCTTATAAGATAGCAAGTAATTGAGTTATAGTCAGATAACTTAGTTGTAAACAGGTGAGAGGTATAAACATATAAGTATTTTAATGTTAAAAAATGTAGAAAATTCTGTAAAGCTATAATTCATAAGGTTCTGCTGCTGAATTGTTGGTTATCTTGACCCTTTCAACTAGGCCAAGAGAGGTGCTGGGAACAAGATGAGTCTTTTTCTTTCATCTGCCATTTTTAACCAGACACAGGTCTAAGGAAGGATAAAAGGGAAGTCACTGACTGTTATGGTATGAATGTCTATGTCTCTCCAAATTCATATGCTCAAATTCTAACTCCCAAGATAATGGTGTTAAGAGGTGGTATCTTTGGGAAATGATTATAGATCACAAGAGTGGAGCCCTCACGAATGGAATTAGTGCCCTGATAAAAGAAACCTGAGAGACCCGTCTGGCCCTTCCAACATGTGAGGTTAGAGTGAAAAGGTGTCATCTACAAACCAGGTGACGGGCTCTACCAGATAACAGACACCAAATCTGCCAGTACCTTGCTCTTGGACTTCCCAGACTACAGAACAATAAAAATCTGAAAAATAAAAATCTGTTTTTATAAGCCACCCAATTCATGGGCTTTTGTTATGGTAACCTGAATGGACTAAGACATCAACTTACAAGAAACACCAGGGGCTTTTAACAGTGAAAAGGGGATGCAGTGAACAGAAAGAGAAGCTAATGGAACACAGTGTCTGTAACAACTCCCAGGGGCCTGCCTTCCACAGCACCCTCCTTTCCCTGGGGGAATAAGCCCCTTGCTCCCCACCTGGGGCATAACTGACTGGTCATTCACTCACTCATGCCACACATTTCTAATGAGGACCTACCACACACCAGGCCCTGTTTTCAGTGCTTCGGAGACATCAGTGAACAGAGCAGACAAAATCCATGATCTCTCGGAGCTTACATCATTACAGCTCAGAATTCTTTAACTTGTATTTCCTACTAAGCATTTTTGAAACACTTTTCCTTTATCTTCTTTACCTTCCCCCAATATTTCTCATCTCTTTTTCCTGTTCTCTTATTTTATACAATTGACTGTGTCAATTGAAAGAAAGGAAGTAAGATTTTCACAGGTACCATTTAATTTTATCACAACTGCCAAAGTTTTTATTATATTTGGATGATAGTAAAACCCAAATTAAACCTAAATTCTTAAAGATGGACTCACTGTAATTTTCTATATGGAATTCAAGGAAAAACAGAAGGAGAGGCGGAGGAGGAGAGGAAAAGAAGGAAATCAGCAGGAAGAGGAAGGAAAGAGAAGGGGCAGGAGGAGAAAAAGAAGAGTCGTGTCCGACTCACCAATTCTGTAAATAAGAACCTTGCTGCCAGTGGGATCCCGGGCTCTCAGGACTCCATGGTAGCCGGCCTTTAGAAGGCCCAGAATACTTCGAGGGTGTAGATCCGCACTTACTTCCGGACATTCTGCCCTCCACTTATAATAGTTTTTTAGTAACTGAAAAATAAAATTAAAACGGTCTACAAATAGCATACATGGTAAGCATTTGTGAGAACAGTGCTTACAAATGCATAGTAGATGCAAGGTTCATACACAATGCCAACGCTTTGTTCTTTTTTCTGTATTATTTTATTATTATTACTATTATTGCCAAATATTGCCAGCATACTGCAAATAATAAGAAAGAATAAAGAACAAACCCTTGGCATTGTGTATGAACCTTGCATCCACTAGGCCAAGAGTTTTATCTGGTATATCTTTTTAGCTGTAAAAACCAAAAGTTCTCTTGATCATGGATCTGAGGTGATAAGGATTAATCACAAATTCAAATTTGAGTAATTTTCATTCACCACCTATTGTAGATTGTCTCCAAAAACAGCCACCAAGGATTCCTCCCCTGCTGGTAGATAAATAACAATTCGTGTGAAGAGAGGCCTTACAGGCTGACAGACCATCCTGGGTAGTCTGACATTAGTGAAATTTCCATCTGATGCCGTGTGGAACAGAGAAGAACCAGCCCACCAATCCCTGCCTAAAACTGGAGATACACAAACAAATAAATTGTTGTGTTTTAAGCCAATAATTCTCAGACCGATTTGTCCCTCAGTAATAAATAAAATACCACCTACCGTCTTTTTGAAATAAAGGAGAATAGAAATCATTCAAATGAACTACAAGAGCCTAAGGAACAGCACACCTGGATGTTATATTTTGGCAAAAAAATGGTTTGAAGTAATCTATTTTTTTCCAAAAGCACTGCCAGAAATGGCCAATCAATAGAAACACAAAAATACAAATATTGCCAGCATACTGCAAAAAAGAATAAAGAAAATTCTTCATTTAAAAAAAATTTTTTTTTTTTTTGCAGTTTTTGGCCTGGGCTGGGTTTGAACCCACGACCTCCAGCATATGGGGCTGGCGCCCCACCCTTTTGAGCCATAGGCGCCTCCCCATTTAAAATATTTTATTCTAACTTTCCTCTTTATGATTTTTAGCCTTCTCAGTTTTTCTGAACAAATAATATGTTATGAGTTTAAAGAAATTTCTTAGAAATGTGGGACCACAGTTCAGATAAAAGAAAAGGATAGGGCCAGCACCTGTGGCTCAAAAGAGTGGGGTGCCGGCCCCATAAGCCAGAAGTAGCAGGTTGAAACCCAGCCCCAGCCAAAAACTGCAAAAAAAAAAAAAAAAAAGACAGATTTTATATTTGAGAATCATTGGAATGAACATGGCAACTGTAAACACACAAATAGCAATGACCTGGAGGAAAATATTATAGAAACAATTAAAAAAAAAAGGACAGGGTAAAATTCTGATCCCTGGAAAATGTAAATGACTGGGAATGGCTGGGGGAAGAAGAAATTGGATGAACTGTCACAGACCCAGCACTGTGGCTTCCAGAAGGGAGAACAGTGTCATCTGTGTAGTTCTGCTCCCTCTCCCTATCCCTTTCCCTCTCTCTCTTCCTCTTTCTGATTTTGTCTCCCTCTTTCTCTTGGTGTCTCTCTCTTTTTCACTTCTGGATTCAATAAACTTTTCTTAACTTAAAAAAAAGGGAGAATATCACTAAGAGTTAAATGTAGTAAAGAGGTAAGAATGAAAAAATGTCAATTTGCCAACAAAGCAATAATTGGTGACCTAAATAGCAGTTTCCAAAAGCAGTAAGAACAACAGACACATTGTGGATTCTGGGATATTCATTCTAGTCTATAAGATGAATTTCTCTTCCTCCTCCTGTCCTAGGGGGCAACAGAATAACTATTAATAGTATTTTACAATCTTATTATTTACTTTAGTAGTTTCCTCATAAAACACTATAGCATAAAACTAAATATTCTTTCTAGTCTATAAGATGAATTTCTCTTCCTCCTGTTTTAGGGAGTTTCTGCCTATATTTTTCATGTCCTTTCAAACAAAATGACAGCCATCATATTTGTGCCACCTATGTAAGGTTTACCAGTATCATTTCAATCCTCTTCACACCCACTCTGAGAGGCATTACTATTGTTATGGCATTAAAGACACAAGGAAAATAAAGCTCTGAGAAATTTCAGATTTGTTCAAGGGCAAAAACTATCAGGAGCAGAATGGAACCTGAAACCGAGGCTTAAAATGATATATTTTGCAAAAAAAAGAAGAAGAAATAAAGAAAGAATGAAAGAAACTACATTTAGAGGGAAATTAGCCCGGAAAGTCTATGGAATTTTGGAAGCTTCGAAGTCTTTAGAAAAACTATAAAGGCAGTCAAAGGGCAAAAAGCTTATCACATGTAACAAAAAAATAAGGCAAGGGGCTATTCCCTTGTGGCCTAAGAATCTGTAGAACAGAGAAGTTAACGATTAGTTGTTTTTATGTCCTTGTTTCAAATCATTGTTTTAAGTTGAAATGGCAACTACAATGTCCTTATGACCACAGGCTCTCCTGAGCTCCACCTGAGCTCAAATCTCTGCTCCACCACTTAACAGCTACATAATTTTGAACAAATTACTTATTCCTTATATTTCAATTTCTTTTAAAATGAGAAAATAAGAGAATCCATGCAAATATTGCCTACCAAAGTACCTGGCATTACATAAGTATATTAGTTATTAGGATTCTAAAACCTTATTAATCCATTTTAACTTCAAATATAAAACTAGAATACTGAGACATTCATCATAACTGAGGTATTTATCAAGATTTTTTTTATACAAAAACTATAGGGCTTTTATATTATAAATAAGAGTTCGAGTTAAATTAACTGCCTTTGCAGAGGAAAATGAAAAAATAGTTTCACACTCTTACCCTTTCCCTTTCCTTCCCAGTTGGCAGAAACATAAGGCAAAGAGTTCACAGACAGAAAGAAACTTGACTTCTGTCCAGTGGATTTAGACACAGTCCTGCTAGCCAATTCCTCAAGGGACTGGTAGAATGAAAACAATTCAATAAAATAAGGAATAAGAATATATAATCACAGAGGCTGGATATAAATTTTATTTCTTTTTCTATTTAGACATCAGTAAGTGATACACTTTTTAATATTAGTTATCTCTATACATATATATTTAATGCCTTATTTAAACTGTATTCTTTGTAGGACCTCAGACTGTGCCTCAATTAAGCTGCTGAGTACATATTAATTTATTACTCATGATGCTAGAACATTTATATAGCCATCTGACATAATTAAAATGAAAGAAGCTAGATCCCTATTTCACTCCTAACAACAAAGTAAATCCTGATAGACAAATGACTCCAAGATAACGAAGAGAAACTTATATTATTAGAAAAAAATTTTGGATAAGAGAAGAGCTTATAAAACCCAGAACTAATCAAAAAAACAATCAGATCAATACATTTGAGTACATAAAAATTTTTAGGCCAGCATGGTGGCTCACGCCTATAATTCTAGCACTGGGAGGTCAGAGCAGGAGGATCACTAAAGAGTTTGAGACCAGCCTGAAGGAGACTCTCTACGAGAAATAGAAAAAAATTAGCTGGATGGGATACTGTGCACTGTAGTCCTAGCTACTCTGGAGGTGGAGGTAAGAGAATCTCATAAGCCCAGGAGTTCAAGGTTGCACCAAGCCAATGACACCACTACACTTGGGTGACAGAATAAGACTCTGTCTGAAAAAAAAAATAAATACAACTTAAATTCTTCACTGAAAGAACATACAGTAGAACCTCTGTAAGTTGACCACCCAAGGGACTGTAACAATTGGTTGCCATACGGAAGGAGTCAACATAAGGAGCTAGGCCTACTGTACTGATATGTACCTGTGGTGCATGTCCCGTCTATGACAATCAGGTCACCTTAGGGAGGTAGTCAATGTAGGGAAGTGGTCAACTGCAGAAGTTCTACTGTAGTAGAAGTAATGTTCCAAGATGTAAACAAGCTGGAACAAAGACCTTTTTCTTTTATACATAAAGATATTTTTTAAAAACATCTTTTACAGTCCATAAAACATAAAAAGGAATAAATGGCATAAACAGCCCATTTCCAGTTAAATGAAAAAGAATTTTAAAATTTTAAAATATATCAAAGATGATTAATCTCCCTTATAACTAAAAAATGCATATTGTAATAGCAATGAAAAACCATTTCTCACCTAGCAAGTTTGCGGTCAAGTTTGATTCTAATAGTTGTAGGTGATAATATGGAGAGAAAGGCAGCATTACGTAACTGAGTGATAACACTAGTGCAAACTCTTTGGAGACAGTTTTTTTATATTCCTCAACCCTGAAAAATACATATCTCACTTCATCCAGTAATTTCACAGGTTGAATTTATCCTGTAAGGACATGCCCCTATTTATGCACAAAAAATAAAGACATACTAGAAGGCCAATTCGTGATGGAAGAAACCACAGCCACCCAGTTTACCTCATCTCGTGTACTGTACTACTAGGCAAATGGTAAAGTAAATCATCATTACACAAAGGAATGATCAGCACGCAAGGCAGCACTGGCATCAGCTAGCAATGAGTCTTATGTCCAACGACAGGGGACTGGCTGGATCAACTTCAATACAGTGTCATATATTCAAACAATGGAATAACAAGTATACAAGCTGATATGGGATGGTCCCTGGGCTAAGACAGGCAAGAAAACAAAATGGAAAGTATACACATACAGGCTTGCAGAGAGCAGTCTATGTCTGGAAAAATAAACAAGACACAGGTTACAGTAAGTGGTCTCTGACTACATGACTGCCAAAGTAAGGTTTGAAGTGGGAAATACTTTTTTTTGAGACAGAGTCTCACTATGTCACCCTCCGTAGAGTGCTGTGGCATCACAGCTGACAGCAACCTCAAACTCTTGGGCTTAAGGCATTCTCTTGCCTCAGCCTCCAAGTACCTGGGACTACAGGCGCTGGCCACAACACCTGGGTATTATGTCCTGCAGTTGTTGTCTAGCCGGTGTATGTGGCCAGAGGCCTAACCAATGAGCTGTGGGCACCGAGCCTTAAGTGGGGAACTTTTTTCCTATAAAAAATTGCTTTTAGAAATTTACAAACAGACACAAACAAGAAGCAGCTTGCAGTAAGTGACCTCTGGGTACACGACTGTCAAACTAAAGTTTGAACTGGGGAACTTTTTTGTTCCCGTCAGAAAGTTACCGTCAGAAACTTAGACACTTACAAACAACAAGCAGGTTACAGTAAGTGGCCTCTGGGTACATGACGGCCAAGGTAAGGTTTGGAGTGGAGAACTTTTTCCCTTCAGAATATTACTTTCAGAAACTTGTTTTGCATTTTTTACTATTTTGGGTTACCTAGATTATTACCACAACTCTTTACTTTTTCAAGAAAAATTAGTTTAAAAAATATCCCCCAAAACCTCACACTGAAACACATTGGGATTCTGAACTAGTGAACATCTTCCCCGCCACCCAACTTGCAGCGTGGCATTGAGGAAGCCACTCGGAGGAAGGGCTCGCTCCGATCCAACTGCTCAGAGCGTCCTATGTGCCAGGCGCTGCGCTGGGCACTGCGTGTTCTGTTAAATTGGTTAATGTTCAATCTTCCCAACCAGTCAACCAGGCAGGTGTTTTCATCTTATTTAACAGATAAGGATGCTGAGCTCAAAGTGACAGGACTCAAAGTCGCACACCTCTTCAGGATGCCTGTCTCTCCACCACCTGGTCCCTCACCCACCACCAGGAAGCGCAGAAGAAGCGCCCCATCATCCCCGACCCCGCTACCCCCTCGCCCCCATCACTCGAAATACACTGGGCTGTCTTACTGACCCTTCAGTACTGCTGTTAATAACATGGCTTCAGAACTTCATTTTCCCCCGCTACCCGGCGTTATCTGCTCACGTGTGACACGTCTGAGTTTCCAACTTCCCAGCTGTTAACCCTTTTACAGTACAGACCTTCTTCCAGAGAGAGGAAGGCATTTCCTCCAAGCTTGAAAGACTCAGTTCCAGAGCTTGGAATCAAACAGGCCATCAGCCCAGGGCTCTAGCCCTTTCTGGGTTTCTGGGTTTTCACGACTCAGGGAACTGGAAGGACCTGCTCAGGATTGCTCAGCACACCTACGGACGGTGCCCACGTGGGCGCGTTCTCCGCCAGGCTCCCGCCTGCACCGTGGACTTCCCCGAGGGTCGGGGCACAGCCGCAGGACCCAGCCCGACCCCACGCTTACCCGCCAGGCCAGGTCCAGGTCGAAATCCCGGGCGCGCAGGAACCGCAACAAGAAGGCGTCGGTGAGCGGCAGCGTGGCGAGCGGGACCCCAGCCTCCCGGGCCCGGCGCCGCAGTTCGGTCACGCCCGGCTGCAGCAGCGGCGAGTGGTGGGGCAGCGCTTTGAGCTCCGCCCCCGCCGCCAGCCCCGGTCGCGCCTCGGCCATGCCCGCCGCCGCGGCCCGGGCGGAGCGCGGCCCCCGC
Organism: Otolemur garnettii; assembly: GCF_000181295.1. Taxonomy (NCBI): domain Eukaryota; kingdom Metazoa; phylum Chordata; class Mammalia; order Primates; family Galagidae; genus Otolemur; species Otolemur garnettii. Next base: position 556,642 of record NW_003852650.1, on the reverse strand, counting down.
CTCCCGCGGCCTCCCGGCGGCTCTGCCCGGCGCACTCCCGCCTCCCTGGCCCGCGCTCCCCGCAGGTGGCGGGAGGGCGGCCTCTAAAACGAAACCTTGTGGCGTCCCCGTGCGCGCGAGTCCCGTCTGTGGTCGCTTTGGGCGGTGAGGGAGGTCACTGGCGTGCGAGACGCCAAAAAGTTAGCTGGGATGCTTTATAAAAAACTGGTTGACTTTTTCTCTCCTTCCTTCCTTCCTTCCTTCCTTCCTTTCTTTTTACAACCTTGGGACTGAAAGGAGCCTTAGGACCACCACTGAAGGCCTGGGGTGGACAGCATACTGAGCGCGGCTCCCTCCTCCTCCTCCTGTAAAGCTCCACACTGACCCCACGCCTCTAACTGGATGACAACAGTGGTTTCTAAAATACACCCTCCACAGTGCCACCTTAGCGGACTCACTACTCCTCCCCTTTAGCCCAATCCGGGAAAATTCTCAGTTCTTGGCACCTGGCCCTGTTAAGGACATGCACAAATAAATCACTAGCACGTATCTTCTCCACTCTGAAACTTTTTACACCGTGAGCTTACCCTGTTACACTCCACCATCACTAAACTTTAAGGGTGTCTAGTCAATCATGGGCGGTCCAAAGCTCTTACCGGATCGCATCTATGTGATCCTGAGGAATGAAGATGAAATGGGGAAACAGTGTGGAAATACGAAAGGTTGTTAAATTGGCCTTTTCTTTATTTCTACCTGTTGAAACTATCTGAGAACTGACCTATTTCTCCAAGAATCCATGACGCTAATTCTTAGTAAATGTACACTATGTGCTAGGAAATGCTGGACTTGCAAAACCAAATAAAACCAAATTCTTAAGGAGCTCAGAAGGTAGCTAGCCATGAAGACTGACAGTTCATACATTTTTTTAAAAGTTACTGAGTGGTTACTGTGCCCACACCGGATTCTAGGCACTGAGGGTACTCCTCGTGAACACACACGAAGTAAGTTTCCTTTCTTGTGGGGGAAGGAGGTGGACAGGCAACAAACCAGGTAAATTACTAAATGAATACTTGTAAAGAAAAATAAAAATTTCAGGAGCACCTCCCTTAAAACACATTATACAAAAGGAAAAGTCAGTCCTGCAGACTGACTCGCCCCACCCCCCTTCCCAATGAACAGCTGTTACGAACATGCTTCAGCAGATCCCGCAGAAAGGCAAAGGCCTGAGGCCTCCACAAGGACCGTCCTACAGTTCACTCAGAAGGAAATTCCTTTTTGGCTTCCCTTAAATAAGGACATGCTTATTGTAACTTTAGGTTTAGAGCAGCAGTCTCCAACCTTTTTAGAACCGGTGAGCATTTCGGGAAGAGTTTTCCATGGACCAGGGTGGGGTGGGGAGATGGTTTCGCATTCAAGCACATTATATTTATTGAGCACTCTATTCCTGTTATTATTGCATTGTGATATATTTACATATAGACACACACACAGAGAGCGTGCCAAAGAAAAGTATACACAGTGTAAGAAAGGAAAAAACTATTAAAATTATAATAATACTCAAGTTACATTTGCCTTCTGCAATTGCAAGAGTGCTCAAACATGACTTTTTTTTTGCAGTTTTTGGCCAGGCCTGGGTTTGAACCTGCCACCTCTGGCATATGGGGCAGGCACCCTACTCCTTTGAGCCACAGGCGCCACCCATATTCATCTTTTGTTATTGTTATAGATTGAGTTAGAATTGGCACCCTCTATATGAACTAATTACACAACTTACCATAATGGAGAATCAGTGGGAGCCCTGAGCTCGTTTTCCTGCCACTAGATGGTCCCAGTGCTCATATTGCCTCAGCTACACCTCAGTTCATCAGGCATTAGATTTGCATAATAAGCATGCAACCTAGCTCCCTCCAATGTGCAGTTTACAGTAGGGTTCGTGCTCCTTTGAAAATCTAATGTGCTGTTGATCTGACAGAAGGCAGAGCTCAAGTGATGATTCAAACTGTTGGGAGCTGCTGCAAATACAGAGGAAGCTTCACTCATCTAATGCTAATCTCCTGTTATACAGCTGAGCTCCTAACAGGTCACAGACTGGTACCAGGTTACAGCCCAGGGACTGGGGACCACAGGTCTATAGGCTATGTCTAGCTCCTCAAACTCCGTTTCACATTAAACAGAAAAGACACAAATACCACTTAGCATTGTTAAAAGAAGAGTAAAGGCCAGGTGTGGTGGCTCACATCTGTAACCCTAGCACTCTGGGAGGATGGCTTGAGGCCATTAGTTCGAGACCAGTCTGAGCAAGAGCTAGATCCCATCTCCACAAAAAAAATAGAAAAATTAGCCGAGGATGGTGGTGTGTGCCTATAGTTCCAGCTTTTTATGAGGCTGAGGCAGGATCACTGGAGGCAGGATTACTGGGGCCCAGCAGTTTGAGATTGCAGTTAACTGTGATGATGCTACTGCCCTCCAGATTGGGCAACAGAGCAAGACCCTGTCGAGGAAAAAAACAAACAAACAAACAAAATACACAAACAAGCAGGGTGCAGTGGTTCACACCTATAATCCCAGCGCTCTGGGAGGCTGAGGCGAGTAGATTGCCTGAGCTCACTAGTTCAAGAACAGCCTGAGCCAGAGCAAGACCCTGTCTCTAAAATTAGCTGGGCATTATGGTAGGTACCTGTAGCCCTAGCTACTTCTGAGGCTGAGACAAGAGGATAGCTTGAGCCCAAGAGTTTGAGATTGCTGTGAGCTAGGATAGCAAAGCAACAAAATGAGACTCAGTCTCAAAACGCATACACATACAAAAAAATCAAAACGTTTCAGTCTTCCACCAGTTTAGTACCATGTAATTAATTCATGTTCTCTTTGATACTAAGTAAACACTTTTCATGAACCCATTAGTCATTATTTTAGAGTTCTGAAGATTTTACCAAGTCCAATAGTATGATCTCTGAAGTTATCAGAAAACTGTATTCTAGAGTATTTCTTAGGGTCTTTCCCACAAATTTCCTTGAAGATATGACACTGTAGAATTTGTATAGATCTTTTAGAGAAAAAAGAAAACTTACTGCATATAAAGATACATCAGAGTTTTAGGAATCTCATAATCTTGAAACACCTAATGATATAACTCAAAGAAAGGTAAACACAATTTCTCATTTAACAATGTTTCCAATATGATTTTAGCATGCCAAATAATCCTAATATATATCTCTTGGACTTCAAGGGGCCCTAATATCTGACCTGTGGCTCAGTGAGTAGGGTGTCGGCCCCATATACCAAGGGTGGTGGATTCAAACCCAGCCTTGACCAAACTGCAACAAAAAAACAGCCAGGCATTGTAGAGGGCACCTGTAGTCCCAGCTACTCGAGAGGCTGAGGCAAGAGAATACCTAAGCCTAAGAGCTGGAGGTTGCTGTAAGCTGTGCCACCATGGCACTCTACCAAGGTAACAAAGTGAGACTCTGTCTCTAAAAAAAAGGGAGGGGGGGAACGCCTAATATCCAAAAGTTAGTTCAAGAGCAAAAAAGCTTCATTTTAGAATTGGATGTTAAAAAGTGTTGAAACTATCAAAGTTTTAAAATACTTGATATAAGAAAAGTTGAAAACACTTGATCAAAATAGAATCATAGGTCATTTATCCAATCTTCAAAACTTCAAAAAGGAAAAGCCTTTACTCTTTGACAGAGAGGAAACTCAGTCTTCTAAATACTCAAAAGACTTGATAAAGACAATTAAT
>NW_003852650.1:541604-551849 GCF_000181295.1 Otolemur garnettii | reverse complement strand
TGATGCCATGGCACTCTACCCAGGGGGACAGCTTGAGGCTCTGTCTCAAAAAAAAAAAAAAAAAAAGAAAATCTTGTTCAAAAAAAAAAATAAAATTTTACCCTTGTATCAGTGAATTATTCATATTACTCTAATATTAATAAAACTACAGAATCATATAATCTTAGCTTTGACCACACAGAAGACTTCTGTAAACCTTTTATACCTTTTTACAATTTTCCCATTCTTTTTCTTTCCCCAACTTTCTATATCTATTCAGTTTTTATATACCATTCTTTTTTATTTCTTCAATTTAAAACAATCATTAACACCAGAATTGGTAATCCTAGCATTTGGGAGACCAAGGCAGGAAGATTGTTTGTGGTTAGGCTTTTAAGACCAACTTGGGCCATATAGGAAGACCCTGCTTCTACAAAAAATAAATTGAAAAACAACTTAAAAAAACAAACTTTAAGTAATCTCTAAACTAGGCAAAATTAATTTTCCTTTAACAAGAACATGGTCTCATACCTGTCTTATAAACATTTTTACCAAAAACACATCCTAATTTCCTTATTCATTTTGTATACAGAATTGTTTTTCTCACATCTGGTGGTTTTAATTCCATCTATTAACTAAACTTTTAATACTTAACAACTCAAATTTTTAGTAAAATTTTTGGTTTAAAAAAAAAAACCCCTAGGAACAGACTGGGTACAGTGGTTCACACCTATAATCCCAATAATCTGGGAGGCTCAGCCAGGAGGATTGCTTGAGCTCAGGAGTTAAAATCAGTCTGAGCAAGAGCAAGTTCCCATTCTACAAAAAATAGAAAATCAGCTGGTCATAGTGTGGGCATCTGTTGTCCCAGCACAGACCCTCATCCCCAGCATGAGGATCACTTGAGGCCAGGAGTTTGAGATTGCTGTGAGCTACAGTGATGCCTCTATACTCTAGCTAGGGTGACAGAGCAAGACTCTGTCTTTTAAAAAAAAAAAAAAAACCTAGGAATTAAGCAATATTAATTGTTAAGCAACAAATGAAGAGTGTAGGACAGGACAGAGATATGTGTACAAATGCCTGGAGAATCCCACATCTCCCAGCATGGCCAAGGGCAAAGCTGGGTCAGGGAGGACAGGACTCCATTCAGTTTGGCTCTGCTCTGTAGCTGGTGGTCCAGCTCTGGACACACAAGTTCCCTGGCCTCTCCATGGCCACTAGTCTATACCCCAGAACCTAACAGCTCAAAATAAAAGACAAAAGATCATAGACACATTAAACTGATATCAAAAATATCACCAAAGCAGCAGTTATACGACTTAAAACCCTTAGTAGAGACCGTTTAAATTTATCTGACCAGTAGACCCAGGCAATGCCTAAAATTCTGAAACATTTCTGTTTTATTTTAACAACAATTTTGAAGTTAGTTTCGTTTACTAAAAATCACTAAAGTAACATGAACTGGAAAAGCACTTGGGCTTATTTACTTAACTTATGAATTTATATTTATTTATAAGTCAGTCTGGTACCAGGTAGACAACATGCAAATGTAAATCTGTACATATAAAAATACAGATGCAAAGATCTTACAGTTTTGATTTTTAAATTTTAGCCATGAGCTAAAACTCACTAAACACAATTGGATTAAATAGTAGCTATATAAGGGAAAAAGTTAATCTGTCCCACACGATGGAAACCCTTACTAAGTTTCAGAAAGAACAGGGTATCAAATTCAGATCTCAAAGCAGAGAGTGAATTTAAGATTTTTCAAGGAGTTTAGATGTGTTAGAGGAGGATTCTGAAGAAATGCCAGGGTAACACAAAATTAGAGGCATGCACTCCAGGGTTTATAAGGACACCAATTTCATTCAAGTAGGTAATGTGGGAGCCGAACTAATTAACTCAGGTCGGTCACAAGTCAAACTACCTCTTTTTTTTCTTTCTTTCTTTTTTTTTTTTTTTGCTGTTTATTCAGAACAATGAGCCCCCGCATACCAGGGACCTCATCATACCTAGGTGTTACAGCCCACATCCTGACCTCCGCCCCTTCTTCCCGCTAGCCCCCTTGTGCTCCCCGCCCACATCCTGACCCCCTCCCCTTTTTACACTCGTCACTCTACTCTGTACTCGCCCCACTTACGACCCCTGCCCCTTTTTGCACTCCTCACTCTACTCTGCACTCGCGCCACTTGCGACCCCTAGCCCTTTCCTCTCATTCGCTCACCTGAGACAAAGAAGACTCTCCCTAAGCCAATCAACCCTGGACACCACCACCCTATACCTGTCAGTTTAGGACAGACATGGTTTCCCTACCAATAAGGGAATGGGGTGGGATGGTCTCAGGGGAGGGAAGAGGGAAAGGTATAAAGGAATTGTTTGAATAGTCTGTAAGGGCTGTTCCCGCTTTCTCTTAAAGGGCGGCCCAGGCTCTGAGCTTGAATGAATGAAAAGTTCCTCGTGCCTTTGCAGCGATGTTCGGACTCTCAGAGTGGTGCTTGAATTGAGTCTGGAGGTTAACAGTAACTTCTAACTTGATCTCTGTTTTCCAACTGGACCACTGAGCTCAGGGCAAAGCCCATTAACAAATAGGGCCTACAAAACATCTGCAGTTTTCACACACAGAACAATGAGGCACAACTAGACAGCAGAGCAGTTAGATCTTCAAAAATCAGTGGTCTCACTTTAACATTTAATCTCAGGTCCTCCGAAAAGAATAGAATCTGGCCATATCACACTTCCACAGAGCACCTCAAAAGCCATTCCCTCTGGGCTGCTGGGTGAACAATGCCAATCAGCCCACTCTGATCAGTCCATCCCCTGTGGGAATCTCATTCTTGGGGGTGATTGTTTCCACAGCCTGCACGAGTCAGGCTGAGACCTAATCATGCTAAGAGGCTAGGCATGGTAGCTTATGACTGTTAATTATAGTGCTTTGGGAGGCTGAGACAGGAGGATTGCTGGAGACCAGGAACTTAAGACTAGCCTGGGCAACATAGTGAGACTCCATCTCTAAAAAAATGAAAATAGAAACTTTGCAGAGTGTAGTGGTGTTAAGTATGCTGCTTAAATCTTAAGTATCTTGGCCAAGGGAAAATTTCCCCTTTCTCCCCTGAAGATTCACTGGAAATCAACTGAAAAAAAAGGCAGAGTCATAGGGGGGAAAAGGCGTACAAATTTATCAACATGCACAAGGGGGAATCACAGTGCAGTTACCCCACCACATGACGGGTACAGACGGTTATATGCTCTTCTTCTTAAGGCAAAGGGAGATAAAGCAGTGTGGAGATTTTAGGGGGTAGTAAATGATTTAAGGGAATTCAATTGGCTTGAAGAACATACATAGTCAGGGACTTTAATCTTTCTTCCTCAGTTACATTAATGAATATTCAGAGAAGGACCCAGAGATAATTGTTTTCTTCGTGGGTGGGTCCAGACTCTAGGCAGATAAAGGAGCTTCAGAGAACGTCTTCATCCTGCGCTTTGACAGAAGGTTGGGGGATGGGACAAGGGAAGCTCGGAGAGCCCTTGAACCTTCTTCTTCCACCCGCCATATTTGGGGATATTATTTCTGAGCGCCAGGAACAGTTTGTTGCATTAATAATGACTGGTTGATTTAGGTGCCTTCATCATAATCTGTCCATTATAAAGTTCTCCTTTTTCCTTCACTTGATGGTTTTATCATTTACCAATGATGATCTTTATTTATTTATGTTTATTTTTTTAGAGACAGAGTCTCACTGTGTGGCCCTTGGTAGAGTGCCGTGGTGTTGCCGCTCCCACAACCTCCATCTCCTGCGCTCAGGCGATTCTCTTGCCTCAGCCTCCCAAGTAGCTGAGACCACAGGTCCGACACCCAGCTATTTGATGACGATCTTCAGTCTATTACTTTATTAAGGGTTGCAAAATGCTCATTTTCTGACTTTTATATTCTCTCCTCTTCTATTTCAAGGAATTTGTCTATAAATAGGAACTTCTCTTATGCACTATTTTATGCACTTGAAATCCAGTTTTTATGAGAAAAGTAAGATAAATGCTTGATTGTATTCAACTGGTTGGCAGTATTTGCTAAAGCTGAAAATATTCACTCTTACATATATGTACATGTGATTGTATCATATTTTCAACAAAGGCATATAAAAAATAGTCATAGGAGCTCCAGTTGTGGTAGCCCCCAAATTGGAAACAATGAAAATGCCCATCAATAGTGGAAGAGATTTAAAAATCATTTTATTGGGCAGTGCCTGTGGCTCAGTGAGTAGGGCGCCAGCCCCATATACTGAGAGTGGCGGGTTCAAACCTGTCCCTGGGCAAACTGCAACAAAAAATAGCCAGGTGTTGTGACGGGCACCTGTAGTCCCAGCTACTTGGAAGACTGAGGCAAGAGAATCGCCTGAGCCCAGGAACTGGAGGTTGCTGTGAGCTGTGATGCCACAGCACTCTACCAAGGGTGACAAAGTGAGACTCTGTCTCTACCAAAAAAAAAATGTTTTATTTGTGCAGTAGAGTACTATATATAATGAGAATGAGGAAAGTAAAAGCATACCCAGTAACACAGACACATCTCACAAACGACACTCATTTAAAGAAGACAGGCACAAAAGAGTTAATGCTTCTGGGAGTGGTGGGCCTGTGGCCCCAACTATTGGAAGGCTGTGGCAGGAAGATTGCTTGAGCCCAAAGGATCTGGACTATAGTGAGTGTGCTATGACTACGAAGTATCCACACTAAGTTCAATATCAATGTGGTGACTGAGGCTCAGCACCTGTAGCTCAGCAGCTAGGGCACCAGCCACATACACCAGAGCTGGCAGGTTCAAATCTAGCCTAGGCCTGCCAAACAACAATGACAACTACAACCAAAAAAAAAAAAAAAATAGCTGGGAATTATGGCGGGTGCCTATAGTCCCAGCTACTTGGGAGGCTGAGGCAAGAGAATAGCTTGAGCCCAAGAGTTTGAGGTTGCTGTGAGCTGTGACTCCATGGCACTCTACCTAAGGTGACAGTTTGAGACTCTGTCTCAAAAAAAAAAAAAATTAATTACTGACCTTCTAGGTACAGGGGACCAGTAGGTGACCTAAGGAGGGGAGAACCAGCCCTGGTCGGAAGCAAAGCAGGTCAAAACTCTCATGATGATCAGTAGTGGGGTTATGCCTGTGAGTATACTTCAGCCTGGAAAATATAGTGAGAACCCATTTCTTTTTTTTTTTTTTGAGACAGAGCCTCAAGCTGTCCCCCCTGGGCAGAGTGCCGTGGCATTACAGCTCACAGCAACCCTCCAACTGCTGGGCTCAAGCGAGTCTCCTGCCTCCGCCTCCCAAGTAGCTGGGACCACAGGCGCCCGCCACAATGCCCGGCTATTTTTTGGTTGCAGCCGTCATTGTTGTTTGGCGGGTCCGGGCTGGGGATTCGAACCCGCCACCTTAGGTGTACGTGGCTGGCGCCTTAGCCAGTTGAGCTATAGGCGCCGAGCCGAGAACCCATTTCTTAAAAAAATATATTTTTGCATCAATATTCATTAGTGATATTGGTCTATAATTTTCTTCTCTTGTTGGGTCTTTTCCTGGTTTGGGTATCAAGGTGATATTTGCTAGAATGTGTTGAGTAGTATTCCGTCTTTTGCTATATTTTGAAAAAAGTTGAGTAGTATAGGTACTAGAACCTCTTTAAAGGTTTGGTAGAATTCTGATGTGAAGCCATCTGGTCCTAGGCTTTTCTTTTTAGGGAGATTTTGTATAGTTGATTCTATTTCAGAACTTGATATAGGCCTGTTCAACATTTTCACTTCATTCTGGCTAAGTCTTGGGAGGTGGTGTGCTTCCAACACTTCTACACGGCCGCTGGGAATGCAAACTAATACGTTCCTTTTGGAAAGACATCTGAAGAGCACTTAGAGAACTAAAAATAGACCTGCCATTTGATCCTGCAATTCCTTTATTAGGTATATATCCAGAAGACCAAAAACCACATTACAACAAAAATATTTGTATAAGAATGTTTATTGGAGCCCAACTCATAATTTCCAGGTCATAGAAGAAGCCCAAATGCCCATCGATTCATGAATGGATCAACAAACTGTGGTATATGTACACCATGGAATACTATGCAGCCATAAATAAAGATGGAGACTTTGCCTCCTTTATGTTTACATGGATGAAGCTGGAAAATGTTCTTCTTAGCAAAGTATCACAAGAATGGAAGAAAAAAGTATCCAATGTACACAGCCCTATTATGAAACTAATTTATAGCTTTCATAGGAAAGCTATAACCTAATTATAGCCTAAGGATATGGGAAGGGGGGAGGGGGAGAGGACAGGGGATGGGTGGAGAAAAGGTGATTGGAGGATCATTTCTATGGTTTATCCTACAAGGGTACAGGTGAATCTTTCTAAGAGTGGAATATTAACATCTTAACACAATAACTAAGAAAATGACATAAAGTCTATGTTAACCAGTTTGATGAAAATCTTTCAAATTATAATGAAAACACCACACTATACCCCATGATTGCATTAATGTACACAGCTATCATTTAATAAAAAATAAATAACAAGGAAGTTTATGCTGTATTATTCCATTGATAACAAACTTAAAACCTGGCAAAACTGATATATATTGGAAATCTTGATATTGGTTATCCTGGAGGCAGGTAGTGATTTTAAGGGGACATATGAGGGCTCCCTTTCTTGCTCATCTCTACGAGTTTCTAGAATTTGTTAGTGGAGAGAACTAGAAAACGAGTTTACTAAAGAGAAACTACATCATGAATTTATGCCAATTTTTCCAAATCAAACTTAAGATGGTTGTGTTTTTACTGGCCTTTGATTTTATATTTGTATCTCTGTTTTCTTTCACTGAAAATTTTACCGCCTTTTGATATTAATTTACTCATTTACTTTAGTTGTACAATTTACATGTGATAGTTTAACAATAGTAGTCACAACAATCTACTAAAAATAATATTACTGAGTACAGTTAAAGATTTCTTTGTGGCCCTTTTTGTCCTTATGATATGTTTGTGAGTAAATAAAGCTTTCCTGGATTGTCCAGTGTTTTCTATAAAAACCATCACCCCTAGAAAAGTGTTCACAAGCCACAGAAGTTAGACACATAGCCATATGTCTACATTAATTGGTCTGAACTGAAAGGACAGTAAAACTTCTCTTATCTTCTGAAGAGAATGAAATGATTGCAGCTTAGTTCTTAGGTTAAGTCCCCAAGGTGCCAGGAAGGCTGGACCATCTATCCTAGAAATTTACATTTCAACTAAGACTAAGGTCTGAGAACTAGGAGGCATCTCTAGATAGTAAAAGCTGAGAGTTGGGAAGAGAGGGTCTATCTGACTACTGGGGAGATTTTATTTCTATACTAGGAAAGGAAGAAGATAGGACAACAGAAGACCCTTTTAAGAGCAGAGGAGACAGGGGCTTTTTTTTTTTTTTTATAAGCAGAGAAAAATAATTTTTCCTCAACCTTCTCTAGTGGAAGTGTTTGTTTGCTCATGTTGGAAAATTTTTATTTGGCTCACATCAAGTCACCCTGGGGGCAAAAACAAGAAAATAATAATGAGCTAACCCAAGTATTATTTAATGTTTACTGTGAGGTAGGCAATGAGAACTTTATCTCCAACCTAGGATAAGTTATGTGCACATTCAGGATGAACTTAATTAAGCTGAATTTTTTTTTTTTTTTTTGAGACGGAGCCTCAAGCTATCCCCCTGGGTAGAGTGCCATGGCATCACAGCTCACAGCAACCTCCAACTCCTGGGCTCAAGCGAGTCTCCTGCCTCAGCCTCCCAAGTAGCTGGGACCACAGGCGCCCGCCACAACGCCCGGCCATTTTTTTTTTTTTTTTAGTTGCAGCCATCATTGTTGTTTGGCGGGCCCAGGCTGGGGATTCGAACCTGCCACCTTAGGTGTATGTGGCTGGCACCTTAGCCACTTGAGCCACAGGCTCCGAGCCAATTAAGCTGAATATTAAAAACCCAACAAAAAATTAAGGATAGACACAATTTAAATTTACTTAAAGAAATGCTTTTATCTGTAGGGTCATGCAATCAATTGGAAACATGGGTTCATTTGTCTCTCCCTCCCTCTTTTCTTGTTTATTTTTGACAGATTATTTCTTTTTATAATTTCATTTTGATCTTAAATTATGTAAAACATTAACTGGGTCTAAATGAAGATATCCAGGAAAGTCGTACTTTCATATCTGCCCCTCCACTCTGTTCCTTCCCTCACTATTTTGTAATGGCTAATATTTGTATTTTCTCTTTTTGAAAGCAAAAGTAAATATGTATAACTAGTAAGTCTCCCAGTTTTTATGCAAATGGCAACATAATATAAATAAATATTGTCCATACCTTACTTTCTTCACTTAACAATATTCAAGAGACAGTATTAGTTAAGGTCACAACAGAAAACAGATGAAGTACTCAAGAGGAATGGTTGATGGAATTTAAAGAAGAGGATTATGTTTAACAAACATTGGCAGACAAAAGTACAAGAGAAGGTCAAATATACCAGCGTCAACCTCTGTGGAGACTCTGGTATATTTCCCCTCCCCTGAAGGAAGAAGGGGAAGGAACAGGTATAGATAGAACCCAGTGAGACCTAAAGCTTAAGGGAGAACTGTCTCCAATATGGCCCATATTCTCCATCCTACCCTGCATGCATGCCTTTAGTATGTAAGTTTTCTGTACTTCTCATGAAAGTGGTGAAGTTCATTTCCTCAACTGTTGCATCTGGGCTGGTCAACAGAAAGGAACAATAATATCTGGGTGCTAGTTCTGAGCACAGGTCTCAAAATTACTTGTGTTGCTGTTTGTTCTCTTGTGTGCTTCCATCACCATAAAAATGTACCCCTGCCAGCCTGTTGGAGGATGCTCGATGCCTGCAACAGAGCCAAGTCCCCAATCAATGTAACTGAAGTTATTCCAGGTCAACCTGGAATCAGTCAACTGATTCTCAGATACATGCATGAGCCCAAGCCAATATCATCAGAGCTAAAGATGCAATCTCAGCTAATTTGAAATATGTAGTTGTTTATTTTGCAATACATTGTGGCAGTAAATAATGGATTCATTGTTCATATGACCTAAATTAATATTCATAGCCAGCTTCATCCATTACCCATTCCATAGTTTCCATACTTGCTATCAGTGAGACAGAGTTATTTGCCCAATGAGGTGACCCAAACTTTCATTTCACAAGCACCGAGTCCTTGGTGGCCCTGGAGTTTGTTGAGTTAATGAAGTTTTGTTCATTATTACCACAGAACACAGTGAATTTCCTAGGTTTAACAACATAGTTCTGGCCAATGTGGTGGCTCAGCCTGGAATCCCAGCACTCTGGGAGGCTGAGGAAGGTGGATTGCTTGAGCTCAGGAGTTCAAGACCAGCCTGAGCAAGAGTGAGATCCTATCTCTACTAAAAATAGGAAATCTAGCCAGGCACTGTGGCAGGTGTCTATAGTCCCATCTACTTGGGAGGATGAGTCAAGAGGATCACTTAAACCCAAGAGTTTGAGGTTGCTGTGAGCTATGATACTATGGCACTCTAGCCAGGGCTACCGAGTGAGACTCTGTCTCAAAAGAAAAAAAAACAAGTCCTTTCTCCATCTGTTGAATAGCAGAAACCCAATCACTTACCTTGGTTAGTTCCATAATCACCCTTTTCTGAGGGTCAATTCAATGGCAAGAGAAACTGTCTCAAATGGCTATGCGACAGTTTAAGTTTCGAATTTGTTTATTAGAATCATAAATATGTTTTCTAATGAAAGAATTCTTCTCTTGGGCAGTTGACCTCTGAACTTTCTGAGCCAAAACTTTTGGGTACTCCAGCAAAATATTTCATATGGAGGTTAATAGATACAATAAAGAAACAACAGTCACTTTCATTCCTTGTTTCCTGACCTTGCATTGAGGTAATGGGTTTGGTACACCATATACTAATCATATGTTTAAAGTAGATCTATATCTTCCAAGACAGGCTATAAATCTTACAGAATGTTGCCTCCCAGGTGGCTCCATAACTGAGTCTTTAGTTAATTTTTTTGTCAGTCTTTTTTGACTCTGAGTCATTCAGTTGCTCCTTGGTGGTGGGGAAGAGGGCAAGCAAGGCCAGTGGATTCTGTTGGTTGAGCCCATTGCTACACTTCCTATGACATAAAATGAATTCTAGAGTCAGAGGCAATGATGTGAGGGATACAACAGTAAAGACAAGGCATCTATGAGTCCACCTGTAATGGTGTTTCTGAAGATACTTCAACA
>NW_003852650.1:524203-541584 GCF_000181295.1 Otolemur garnettii | reverse complement strand
TAACTTTTCTATGAGGATGTTATTACTTTCTCTCCCCGGTAAAAGAAGCTTGGCATAATCAATGCTCAACAGCTGAATTTTCTCCCAGGGTTGGTGCCATTTTGAAGATCAGGGTTGGCGTATATAGATGGCCAATGGGAAAGCACCAGATCAGACTAGTGATCTTAGTCCGTGTTTTTCATCTCAGGTAAAGCCTATCTTCTTGCCTTAATGTAATTGTACCCATTGACCAAGCAAGGGGGTTCCTGGGGAAAGAGGGCAAGAATCACCCACAGGACAGGTCATGGTAGCATCTTTATTAATGAGAGACTCCTGTGCAGCAGAGATCTTTGGTGACTCTTTATCTTCAACTTTATGCCAGAAATCCTTGGTCTCCAAGGGGCATTTGTATTCTTAGCCTGTGTTTTTTTTTTTTTTTTTTTTTGAGTTTTTTATTATTTCTCATCCCTTTTCCTATCTTAAGAATTTCTTAAATTTCATTTTTCTCTATTACAGAGTCCCACTCACTCTGTCACCCTGGATAGAATGCCGTGGCATCATAGTTCATAGCAACCTCAAACTCCTGGGCTCAAGGGAGCCTCCTACCTCACCCTCCTGAGTAGCTGGGACTATAGGCATCCACCACAATGCCTGGTTAGTGTTTTTATTTTATTTTTATTTATTTATTTATTTATTTTGAGACAGTCTCACTATGTTGCCCTCGGTAGAATGTCATGGTGTCACAGCTCACAGCAACCTCAAACTCCTGTGCTCAAGCGATTATCTAGCCTCAACCTTCCAAGTAGCTGGGATGACAGGCACCTGCCACAACACCTGGCTTTTCTTTTTGTTGCAGTTGTCATTGTTGTTTAGCAGGCCTAGGCTGGGTTTGAACCCGCCAGCCTCAGTGTATGTGGCTGGCACTGTAACCACTGGGCTACAGGCACTGAGCCAGTTTTTTTTTATTTTTTAATAGAGACAGGGTCTCACTCTTGCTCAGGCTTGGCTTTAACTCATGACCTCAGGCAATCCACTTGCCTCAGCCTTCCAGAGTGCTAGGATTATAGATGTGATCCACCATGCCTGTCTTAAGAGGCACACCCACTTGCGTTTTCACTCATCTGCCTGATTGCCACGTCTCTAAAACTGTTCTTTCTAAGTCCCTATCTCAGCAACCCATCAATCACTGCACAGGAATCAGAATAGATTTGTATTTCAGCCTTCTCTCCCCTAACATGAAGTAGATGGGTAAACCGGAGTGAGCTTGTCATGAAGAAGTTGTCCATGTCCAGTTAGTGCCATGTCCAATGTCGGCACATTCATACTCTGGCTGTGCTGTTCCTCCTCTGTTAACTGACTGTAGGGAGTCTCCGTGAGGCCACAGATATGAGTTAGGGGAGAGGTGGCAGACCAGTAGGGTCGGGTAACGAGGATTTGGTGCTAATACTTAATAGAATTTATCTGTGCTTCCTGACCTACTTGGGCCAGGCTTTGTGCTTGCTCTTTCCATTTAACAACAAAATGCCACTGCACACATCCAATTTCATGATTCAGTAGACCAGATAACACACAGTTGATGGTAAGCAATTATTACTTGGTGTCCCACGCTCAGATATCCAGTCTGTACCGGAGCACAATAGCAAGCCAGGAATTGCTATGTCAATGAAGATGTGTTGTGAGCAGAACAGAGCATGGCTTTACTAAAAACCCTAGAAGTCTGCACTGATTCTCCTAATGGTATATCTGTGTCTGACAAAGACATTCCCAGCACCACTGGGTGAGTCAAAAGGCCCAAATAGCAGAGTGGTTGGTGTTGCAGCCTGAACCAACCACAGAGCCCTTTATTTTTTCATGCCCCATTCAACATTGGCATCCTGACAGCTAGACACCAAAGGGGTTGCAGCAACATGCTCAAATGTGGTAATATGTTATCTCCAACCTCCAAAGGGCTAAGCAGATGTTGCACCTCTTTCCTCCCTGTTGTGGTAGCACCTGAACTAATGTGAGGTTCATCCCCTGTCGTCTGCTGTGCAGTATTTTAGTAACCTCATTTTTTAGCCATACCCTGCTCACCAGGCCCAATTAATATGTGGTAATGTAACAGACCAGTGTGCAGAATATTTTTCATTTTAACACCAGAGGCAGCCTCTGCTCTTTTCCACAATTCTCTGTGGGCCACAAGGTTCACCTTTCTTGATTTCCTCAATATGCTCCCTGGATTCTAGCTGTGTTTGGCCAACAGGAGACACTGGCTAGAGATGGGGGGAGTTTGAGGTCAGGGTTTTATTCCTCTGGCTCCCTCCCATGGGTGACAGCAGGTTGGCTATCCCCATTTCCTGGGGCACCTGGAAAGACCTTTCTGATGGTTCTCTCTTATAGGCACACACAGCTGTTCTCTCTGGGTTTTCATAACGTCCCAGCTCTTATCCATTCAGATCAATTAGTTGGCTACGGCTGTGACCACAACTGAGTGGCTTGAACAGCAGAAATTTATTTTCACATTTCTAGAAGTAGAATTCAAAAATGAAAGTGTTGTAACATTGGTTCCTTTTATTTGAGGCACTGTAGGACAGTCTGTTCCATGCTTGTAGCTTCTTGTCCTTGCCAGCAATCCTTGGCATTCCTCGGCCTATGGATTCATCACTCCAATCTCAACCTTCATGTCCGGTCTATGAAAATTAGGTCAACTTAAGAAGGTGGTCAATGTAGGGAAGTGGTAAGTATTGAGGTTCTACTGTACTTAACCCATGACAATGTCTTAGGAGGTAATGAGTTTGTGTTTCACCTCTCTTCACTGTTGTAAATAGTCCTTTAGTCAATCTACCCCAATTTGACTGTGCCATCTATTCCTGGTTAGAACGCTAATCAACCAGGGCTAGTAAGATGATTAAGGTCTCTCTGGACTACATTATATCAGAATGTGGGAGCCAAACTAATTAACTCAAGTCACAAGTCAAACTACCTCCTTCTGTTGTTTATTCAGAACAACAGGCCCCTGCATACCAAGGACCTTATCATACCTAGGTGTTACAGCCCACATCCTGACCCGCTCCCCTTTGTCCCACTGGCCACTTTGTACACTCAGCCCACATCCTGACCCCCTCCCCTTTTTGCACTCGCCACTCTACTCTGCACTCGCCCCACTTGCGACCCTCTCCCCTTTTTGCACTCGCCACTCTACTCTGCACATGCCCCACTTTTGACCTTTATCCTTCCTTCACATTCACTCACCTTAGACAAAGAAGACTTGTCCCTGAGCCAATCAACCCTGAACACGACCACCCTGTACCTGTCAGTTTAAGACAGACATGGTTTACCTACCAATAAGGGGATGGGATGGGATGGTCTAATGGGAGGGAAGAGGGAGAGGTAGAAAGGGACTTTCTGAATAGTCTGTAAGGGCTGTTCCTGCTTTTTCTTAAAGGGCAGCCCAGGCTCTGAGCTTGAATAAATAAAATTCCTCGTGCCTTTGCAGCGATGTTCAGACTCTCAGAGTGGAGCTTAAATTAAGTGTGAGGGTTAATAAGAAAGCATTAAAGTTTCCATAGATCTGGAGTAGGATCACACTCCCTGCCACATAAAGCCCAACTATTTTTTACTATTTTCACTGACAGAAATTGAAGAGCCTTTTCTAGGTCTATATCACAATGTTATTTGTGCCAGCCCAGAAACCACATGTAGAACCTTAACTGTAATTGGTATCATCTCCTGAGTAAGTTTATAAGACTTTATATAGTCATATTCTAAGACATCTGGCTTTTGCTAACAAAGGAGCTATTAAATAGCCCCAGTCTCTATAGTAAGCTACACAGATATGTGGTACTGCTTTTGGTTTATAATTTTGGCTGGGTAGGAGAATGAGAGTGGGGGTGTGAGAAGGCTCTATTTAGCTCTTTCTACTAAATAGCACTTTCTCCATGGATCGGGGAATGAATATGGGGATTCTGCCAGATATTAAGTATATTTATTCCCATTATATATTCTGTGAGTGAGGATATGACCATAGGATCAGTTTTCTTTCATCAGATCCAGTCAAGACTCCACCCATCACTTGATGTCCATATTCCTCCTTCAGATTAGAGGCCACAGCAGTATTTGGGGGCTCTGAAGACAAGCCTCTTAATATCTAGAACCCTCAGAGTTTCCAAGTACTTCCCTTTCCCTATTTCTCTGTTACTTTGATAAATGGCTGCAGGATGTTCTGGGCTTGGTTGGGGAGGGAGCAGGGTGTGGTGGGGGGAGTCCTTGTTTACACCTGCTGCAGGCAATGTCTCAAAGGGACAGGACTTTCCTCTCAATCAGGGAGTTCCATACTGTGAACCCAGCACGTATTTAAATATATGAACTGGGTATTTGTTTGTCTGCTTTTGAAACATGAAGGCTATTGTTTAGCTGTGCATTAAGAATCATGTGGATTACTAAAAGTAAAAATTTTCCCTTTGTGCTATGGTCTTTCAAAAATTCATATGTTGAAACCTAACCTCCAATGTAATGGTACTACGAAGTGAGGCCCTGGCTGGATACAATGGCTCACACCTGTAATCCCAGAACACTGGGAGGGCTGAGGCAGGAGAATTACTTGAGGTTAAGAGTTCCAAAGTCAGCCTGGGCAATAAAACAAGACTCCAACTCTACCAAAACAAAACATATATATATATATATCTATCTCCTGGGTGTGATGGTGTGATGGTACATATGAGCTGTGACTGCACCGCTACACTCCAATCTGAGCAACAGAGTGAAAGTGTTCTTGGAGCCTCTGATCGGAGACGCAGGGAAAAGGAACTGCAAACGAGATGATTGATTTGAAGGGAGGTCGAGACTCACTCAGGTCAGTGACCAGGCCTGACTTTACTGATTATCTTATATACTTTTAAACATTTAATAAGAATTTAACACAGATACAAAGAAGTGAAGTAACATTAGGAAGTTACCATTAAGATTACAATTCAGTGTGAAGGCTGAGGAACACATATACAATTGATTTTGTTTAGAGTAAAAACATAAAGGAGACTGACTGTCTGTTCTTGCTGGCCCAAACTGAAACTAGAGATTATAAAGTTAATGAAGGAAGAAGACAGAGAACAGAACCCAATGCTTGAGGACACGTGTTTGAGCTTCCAGCTGCGACAGGGCCTGATTCTCCTTGATCTCTTCTTTAAGAGGCTTTCTGCATATTTCTGCATATCTGCGTATCTATAGGCAAGTGCAGAAGCTTGATCTTTGAAGAAACCTTTCTCAGAATCAATCTCCTGGGGGAGCACATTGAAGCAAACTGCCAGGTCTGAGCATGGGGTACTTATCTCTACAACAGAGTGAAAACCTGTTTCTAAAAGAAAAAAAAGGAGGGGATCTTTAGGAGTTTATTCGCTTATGAATGGGATTAGTGAAATTAGCATCCTTCCTAAACAGACTTAACAGAATATGTTTGCCCCTTTTGCCATGCAAAGATGCAGCAAGAAGGCACCATCTTTGAAACGAAGAGCAAGCCCTTGCCAGACACCAAATCTGCTGCCCCCTTGATTCTGAACTTCCACACCACCTGCAGAACTATGAGCAATGAATTTCTGCTTCTACAGCTCAGACTTAGGAGTTTTATTATAGGAGCAGACATGGATTCAGACAACTCACTGGGAATATCATGACATATCTTACTGTTCAAGCATTCATCTGAAAGTGACATGAGTTAAAGTATATGTAAACATTTATTTGTTTAAACAATGACTTGTATCCCCTTACTCCATGCCGGGAAATATTCTAAACTCAGGAATTAGCTCTAAGCTAATACAAATATTAACTCATTTAATTTTCACTACAATTGTACAAGGTAGATTCTATTATGTGCATGTTATAATTAAGGACACTGAGGAACAAGGAGGATAAGTGACTTGCCCTAAATCACCGATTTCTCTCATACTATGTTTCCTCAAATGTGCAAACATCTCTCATATGAATTTATATCATAGAAACCAAATTATTTTAATATAGAATTGGCTGATTGGGTCAATGTAGCTGCCATTATAAGTAAAAATAAAACTATTTAGTAAATACTAAGTGTTACTAATACATACCATTTTGTTAGCTACTGTGCTAGATATTTTATATCCATTATGTCTAATTTCACAACAATGCTTAATATGAGTAATATCATCCCTATTTAGAAGTGAGGAAATTGGGTCTCAGAATGTTATAGCTATTAAACCTGATGTCTTTCAGTTCTTGACTGTTCAAGAGGATTAAACTCAGTTCCTGGCATGAAGTACCTGTGTACCTGAGCCACTGAGAGAAAAGTCAGGAACACTGTGATAGTTTAGAGCACTCCCTCTGGGACATGATGGCCAACCCTAAGTACATTAAGGTCCAACAATGAACCCAAGAATACCTCTACTGATTCAAGGCTCAAATCTACTTACTCCTTGACTCCAATCAACTCACAGAACTGCATCACAGAAAAGTCCTTTGTTAAATATTAAAAGATAATACAATATTTCCTATGTTAAAGCCAAAAGGCCTTGTGTTTTGAAGTCAGAAGACCTGGGCTGGAATCTGATTCTGTTTCTCAAAAGATACAGGAATCTAAGGAACCTCACCTTGAGGGTTCAGCTTCCTCCTCCATGAATGAGATTCTTGCTGTTACCTCATGGGGTTGTTTCAATAGTCAAATCAGGCTGCATGTGTGGTGGCTCATACCTATAATCCCAGCATGCTGAGCGGCTGGGGCAGGAGGATCATTTGAGGTCAGGAGTTTGAAACCTGAGCAGGAGCTAGACTCTGTCTTTACTAAAAATAGAAAAATCAGCAAGGCATGGGGGTGGGCACCTGTAGTCCCAGCTACTCAGGATGCTAAGGCAGGAGAATTGCTTGAGTCTGGGAAGTGGAACTATGATGACACCACTATACTTCAGCCTGGGCGATGGAACATGATGCTAACTTAGAGAAAAAGAAAAGAGTCAAATAAAATGAGATATATGTAAAATTATGTTGCAGGTAAATATAAATTTAGGATAACAAACATCTTTCTGTCCAAAAGCTATTTATTATATCAGATAGATTCAAAATGTATATTTTGCTTCAAAACATGAAAATGCTCACCCACATTCTTTGTTTTGTGACTGACACTAAACTTTAATTTAGTTGACTATTAATTTTTTTTTTTTTTGAGACAGAATCTCACTCTGGTGCCCTGGGTAGAGTGCCATGGTATCATCATGCTCACAGCAACCTCAAACTCATAGGCTCAAGTGAACCTACTGCCTCAGCCTGCTGAGTAGCTGGGACTACAGGTGCCTGCCATGACACCCGGCTAATTTTTCTGTTTTTAGTAGAGACTGGATCTTGCTCCTGCTCTGTCTGATCTTGAACTTTTGAGCTCAAGCAACCTACTCATCTTGACCTCCCAGAGTGCTATGATTACAGGCATGAGCTGACTACTAGTTGAAATTGGCTATTTTGTGTGTTATTTCACTACCCATACTCCCAGCATTGACCTCAGTGTCACCTTACTCTATTCTGCATACTTTCTTTGCCTTATACAGTGACACCTAATTCTATCCCAAGTCTCTGGCCCTTTTTTCATTGCTCTGAATACACATTTTCCCACATTTTA
Source organism: Otolemur garnettii (assembly GCF_000181295.1). Taxonomy (NCBI): domain Eukaryota; kingdom Metazoa; phylum Chordata; class Mammalia; order Primates; family Galagidae; genus Otolemur; species Otolemur garnettii. The sequence goes on along the minus strand of NW_003852650.1, from coordinate 533,999 downwards.
TACCTCTGAAATTATCATGTGTCTTAATGGGCTTCCTATAATTGCTATCAGCCAGGCTACAGGCAAGATACAGTAGATGCCACCTGCACACATCCAAAGGGCCACTAGGACTGGCACGGGCAGTGTGAGTGACATGGAAACAAAACTGGAGATAAAAGAGTGGACTCTCTCTCTCTTTCTTTCTTTTTACTGATAAAACACACATGATATTTATCATTTTAATCATTCCTAAGTGTAAAATTAAGTTCCATTACATTTATTAATTCACAAGGTATTCACCACTATCTATACCTAAACTTTTCCATCATCCTTAACACAAACTCTACCCATTAACCAGTAATTGCCTCCTCCTCTTCTCCCAGCCCCTGATAACCATTCTTCCACTTTCTGTGTCTATGGATTTGCATAAGCTAGCCTGGCCACCTCATGTAAATGGAATCATGTGATATTTTTCCATCTATGTCTGACCTTTTTTACTTAACATAATTTTTTCAAGGGCCACCCACACTGCAGCATGTAGCAAATTGCATTCTTTTTTTATGGCTGAACAATAGTCCATTATATACGCTACCACACAGGACTTATCCATTCATCCGTCAGTGAGCATGTAGGTGCTTCCGTCTCTTGGCTATTGTGCATGAAGCTGCTATAAGCATTGGTATAAACATCCGATTGAGTCTCTGCTTTCAGTTCTTTTGAATATACAGGTTGACCATAAAGTAACCAAGAGTAGACTTTCTGGGTCATACAGTAGTTCCACATCTAATTTTTTGAAAAACTGACAAACTGTTTTCCACAGAGGCTTCATTTGATGCAATCTTTTATAACCCCTGCTAACCAGCAGGTCATAGATGTGAGCCAAAGTGTCATGAAGAAGGGAGGGAGTGTTGGCAAAGCAGATGTAGTGTTTGACATTCCCAATATCAAATTAAGGTGGTTCCATTTGATCGCAAAGCTGCCTTGGAGTCTACATCCAATGAGGCTTAAAGTTCTTTCAGGGACTCCTTTAACAAACATCATAATGCCACTGGGCAGCAGTCCCTAAACTTTTGGCACTAGGAATCAGTTTCATGGAAGACATTTTTTTCCCCATGGAAGGGGAGTTGAGGGGTAAAGAGAATGAGGATGGGACAGGAGGCAGAGCTCAGGCGGTGACACAGATAGCTAAGGTGGGGACACAGCTGTAAATACAGATGAAGCTTAACTTGTTCATCTGCCTCTTGCCTCCTGCTTTGTGGCCTGGTCCTAACAGGCCACTGACTAGAATCTTTTTGGAATTAGGGACCAGTTTCATGGAAGATAATTTCTCCATGGACAGGATTAGGGGAGTATAGAGGGGTGGGAGGAGGGGTGGGGAGATAGCAAGAGACAGGAGGCCAAGCTTAGGCAGCAAAGTTGTGCTGCTGGTTCCTAATAGGCCATAGACTGGGCAGGGTTCACAGCCTGGGGTTGGGGACTGCAGCTCGCCCTAGGGGATAATGATTGTGCAGAAAAACAAGGATATGGATGATTGAATTAAAGGATATGATACAAAAAATATGGTATCTGGGGCTGAAGAAGTTTTAGGAATACATTAGCCAAAATAAGACAGCATTAAATTGGCTAACATTATATCTGTTACAAAATACAAAAATCTCCTTTGCTGGGAAAGAGCTTCTATGTGGTATAAAAAGTAAAATGAACCTAAGTAGCTACATCTACAGACCATGTATTATGTAGAATTTATACTACAAAGAGCCCTCTAACCAACTGCTCCCCCATTCTCTCCAAGCAGGATGATAGCCATGGAATAATCACTGAGAAAGTTTTACTTGCTGGAAGGCATTTTCTGTGTTACAGTTTTAATTTGATATCAGATTAAGAATATGAAAAATTCCAATTTGTGTTTTTTTCATAGATAAATGTTAACACAATTATTATGTCACATGTGAGTTATTTATATGGATCATCATATTTGAGGAATAAGTGTTTTGATGCAAAGATTTTAAAAGGAGTGAGGCAAGCAGGCATCTGTAATTTGTTTGTTCAGTGGTGGCCTTTAGTACACTACCCAGTGTTGTAAATATCCAAAGACCAACTCCAGCATGTGTTTACTTAGCCTTGCACTTTGAGTTAGTTCTAGAGATCTATTATACAAATTAACTTTCATCTGATTAGCCAGGTTCAAGAAATACTTCAAAACATAATGTGCTTGAAATTGTCCTATTAAAAAAGTAGTGATTTCATCATTTGAATGTTTCTGCGATGCATTTTTATACAACTACGTTCATGTACTTTTAAGAAGCTTACATACAGTGTATGTAATCCAAGAAATAAGACAGTGAAATACTATTTCTAATACATCAGATGAGAATGGGTTAAAGGGAAGATCAATGTGATAGATGAGAAAAGCATTAGGAAACCAGTACTCACACAGCTGGCAGGACCTTTCCAGATGGTTTGGCAATCTGTATTCAAATGGTCTGAAAAAAAAGTACAGGCAATTTAACCTGGAGATTATCCTGAGCAAATAATCAAACAAGAGTACAAAGGTCTATTACATACAAGAATGCTTATGGGGGAGGGGGTGGCAAACTCAGAGATTTCCCACTAAATATTTACAAAGTAAGGCCAGAAGTTTCTGTTATGGGATACTCCTAACTAACATGATAAGCAGGAGAGGAGGCAGCCTCCAGCTCAGGATTGCTGACAAACCTGGAGAGGAATAGGACTGGGCCCAAAGAGAACAGGCAAAGTGCAGCACCCCTGTGGAGGCAGAAGCTCAGGCACAGTATTGAGGCCTTCAGTGGTTGTCTGGCTTGAAGCAGTATAATGAGAGAAGCGTCCTCTGATCTGGGAATGCAGGTGTCACACACCTGGGGCCTCCAGAGAACACTTAGGAGGGGCAAGGGGATCTTCAAAAGATTGATAATTCAGACTCACTTTGAATCTACAAATCGAGCAAATTTAAATAAGGCATTGTGTGTGGCTAAGCTTCCCAGAAGTTAAGGCATATAAATAAATATATCACATTACAGTTTCTTAAGTGTGTTTGACTGCCTAAATATGCTTAAGAAAGGGAGATCTGGAGCTATTGGAATTGCATGCATACTATAAGCTTTTAAATACAAATTGTCAATAACAGGTATAACATGTTTGCCTTCAACTATTTCATTGAATAAACATATCAAGTAACTATTATGTGCCAGAAACTATTCTAGGGTCCTAGGGTCATGGATGTTTGAGTCTACTGTTCTGTTTTGAAGCCTAATGATTAAAGTATATTAAATTACTTTCCATTTTATACTGATCACATTATCCAGTTTTGAAATTTTAAAGAAAAAATTGAACAGAAATATCAACAATTAGAAATTCCAGATACTGCTACTGAGCAATATTACTTCTGAAAAATATGTAAATGGAATGTCACTTATTCAGGTTTTGAAAAGAGTTTACTTTCCCTGCAGACATTTGAATCACATGTCCTGAATTTTAGAAAATATTCTAAAATGCAAATTTACTATGTAAGTAATTGACACTTTGCTAACTGAAAAGTGATCAGAACTGAAGAAAGTTGGTACCAACACTATCTAAAGGCAAAAAAAAAAAAAAAGAAGTGAGGAGAAAATAAGATTATGAATATGTGATTATGATTCCATATTATGATTTTTGCATGTTACTCTAATATCTACCTTTAGGAGATCAATGTGATACATTGAAGCTTTTCTTTTTTATTTAGGAAAATACTTGTTTAGGCTGTCAAACACACTTAAAGTACTGCAATGTGATATATTTATTTATATGCCTTAACTTCTGGGAAGCTTAAAACCACACACAGTGCCTTATTTAAATTTGCTCATTTCATGTCTTTTGTTTTTTTAAATGCCTAGGTTTTCTATAGATAACTGTACTTTATTTGTTCTTTTTACAACTTCTAATTGTCTAGATTTGCTTTGTGGTCCAATCCCTGCGTGCCTCCTTAGGCAGCATGGAAAAGACTATTGGTGCCACCTCTCTCTGTGTTTTCCTCCCTGGACATGTGGTTAAACTGCATTTCCCAGGGCACCCACCTCACTTGGGTGGGACATATGACTGAGTTATGGCCAGTGGAATTTTAGCAGATGTGATGTGGATGTCAATAGTCAATCAGGGATGGATGTGGATGGCTCACACCACCATCTTGGGAGGCTAAGATGGGGGGATCAACTGAGACCAGGAGTTTGAGACCAGTTTGAGCACAAGTGAGATCCCATCTCTAAAATAACAGAAAAATAAGCTGGGTGTTATGATACTTGCCTGTAGTCTTACCTACTTGGGAGACTGAGGCAGGATGATTACTGAAACCCATGTTTGAGATTGCAGTAAGCTATGATGATGCCACTAGCCTGGGGGATAAACTAAGACCTTGACTTAAAAAAGCACACCTAATGTGCATGATGCAATGGTACATTTCAAAACTATTAAGAAATGAGTGTAATTGTGATGGATGTGTTACTTGGTTCAATGTAAACATTTCACATTGTATGTCGAAGCAGTACCCTGAACCCCATAAATGCATCAATGTACAAAGTTACGATTTAATAAAAAATAATAAAAAAGTAAAATATTTGATTTATGCCCTAATATATGATCAATGTAGGGGGATGATCCATGGGCTGATGAGAAGAATGTGTTCTCAGTTTTATTAGGATGAAACATTCTGTATATATGTGTTAAGCCCATTTGTTCTATGTTTAAGTCCATTCCTTCTTTGTTCGGTTTCTGCTTGGAGGATCTGTCCTTTAGTGGAGGATCTTTCCACTAAAGAATGTTGAAATCTTTAGCTATTATGAAGTTAGAGTTGGAAGATACCATATTTTTCAGATCATTTAGGGTTCATTTAGTATATCTAGAAGCATTTAGATTGGGTGCATAAATATTAATGATTGCATCTCTCCATGTCTTATGCTGTCCATCATTGCCTTTCCTTATTTTTGTGGTATAAATCCAACTGTATCTGCAAACAAGATTGCAATCTTGGATTTTTTCTAATTTCCATTTGCCTGGAGTATTGTTTCCATCTGTTTACAAAGAATCTTATTGTATCCCTAGAAATTAGATGTATTTCATGGAGACGCAAATACTAGGTTTCAGTTTTTTTTATTCAGTCAGCCAGCCTGAATAGCTAACTTGCCTCTTTAGTGGGAAATTCAAGTCATTCATGTTTATCGAGAGAATTGATAGGCATTGTGGAGATTTGTTTGTCTTGTTTTATGGAGGTCCACTGCTTAGTTTTATCCCTTGAACTATTGTGGAACCTAGGCTTTGTTCTTTAATTCCTGGGTTTGTTCTTTAATTTGTGCTTTAATTTTCTGACAAGAACACTTAAGAAAAAAGGCATGGGTGGGATATTTCATAAAATAATAGAGGTCATCTACAACAAACCCACAGCCACTGAATGTAGTGAAACTGAGAGTATTTCCACTTAGGACTGGAACCAGACAGATTGCCTACTATAGCCACTGATATTCAACATAGTAGTAGAAGTCCTAGCCAATGCAATCAGGCAAGAGAAGGAGATCAAGGTATTCAAACAGGGGCAGAGGAAGTCAAATTCTCACTCTTTGTAAATGACATGATCTTATACCTGTAAAACCCTGAGGACTCAACTACAAAGCTCTTAGAAGTAGTTGAGAAACATTACAGAACATCTCAGAATACAAAATCAATGTCCACAAACCAGTAGCTTTCATATATGCCAATAACTATTAAGCTGAGAATAAAATTATTAACATAATACCCTTCACAGTAGCTCAAAAGAAAATGAAATCCCTGGGAATTTATCTAGAAAATTGTGTGAAGGATCTCTATAAAGAGAGCTAGGAAACCCTAAGAAAAGAAATAGCAGGACATTAACAAATGGAAGCATGCATTTGGTTTGGCATAATATATACTAAAATTAGAACAGTATAGAGAGGATTAGCATGCCCCCTCTGCAAGGATGGCATGCAAATTCGTGGAGCATTCCATACTTTTTATGGATGATAAAGACAGTAAAAGGAATGGACAAAAAATGGAAAGAGATCTAAAAGTCAGACAAGAGATAGGTAGATAGAGAGGATATTGTGGAACTTAAGGAAATGAAGGAGACAATCAGCGGAAAGTATCAAAAATAGATTAGACAATGGAGAAGAAAAAACCTCAGGGCTAGAGGATAAAATTTTCAAGTTAACCCAGGTAATCAAAAAGGTACAAAAGAAGAGAGAGAAGGCAGAACATTTGCTTGGAGAACTACGAGACTCCATGACAAATTGAAACATGCAAATACTAGGGATCCGTTGAGGGAAAGAAGATTGTCCCAAAGGAATGGAAACCCTACTGGAGACTATCATAAATGAAAACTTCCAGTTTTACTAAAGAACCCAATACACTTCTTTCAGATCCCTCAAACCCTGGGTCATCTCAACTCAAACAGAGCGTCTCAGACACATTGTAATGAATCTGCTCAAAGTCAAGATGAAAGGAAAAATTATGCAAGCAGTCAGGAATGAGCACCAACTGACCTACAAAGGCAGAGCCATTAGGATGACAACAGACTTCTCAGCTGAAACCTTCCAAATCAGAAGGGAATGGTCATCCACCTTCAACATTCTTAAACAAAACAATTTTTAGCCCAAAATTCTATATCTTGCTAAACTAAGCTTCAAAATTGATGAAGAAATCAAATCTTTTGTGGATATACAAATATTGAGGAAAATTTCCACAAGACCAGCTCTACAAGAAATACGTAGACTTGTCCTCAACATGGACCATCACAATGGATCACCAGAAAAGTAAACACCCAGAAGCTAAAGGTCAAAACATAGGTTCCACAATGGCACAAAGGGTAAAACTACACAATGGACTTTCACAAAATAAGATGAATACAACTCCACCACAATATAAATTCTCTTAATAAATGTCAATGGACTGAATTCACCATGGAGAGGCACAGGCTGGCTGATTGGATGAAAAAGCCCAAGCCATCCATACGCTGTCTCCAGGAAACAGACTTAGCCTTGAAGGACAAATCAAGACTCAGAGTTGAGGGATGGAAAACAGTATTTCCAGCAAATGGAAATCAGAAGAAAGGAGGGGTTGCAATCTTTATGAAGCAGAATGCAAAGTTATTTTTCTTAAACTGCAGCCTAAAAAGTCTAATAATATGAATATATTCATATTGAATCAGAACTTAGCAAGCTTATAAAAAGTATGTTCTTGAGAAGTTGGTGTGAGGTAAAATTTTTAAAGCATCTTCCTTTTCAGTTGAGTTGATATAATTTCAGAGATGCTGAATTTCTTTTCTAAATTAGCTTCAGTTGACAGCACTAGCCTATCACCTGGCTTTAATGTCTTTGATTTTCTGCTATGTGCTTTTTCGTATGTCCTTAATGACTTAATGCACCAAAGGCACTAAAAGGAATTATACATAAGTCTCTTTGATAAGGGGGAAATGTTTTTGTAGTATAAATAATCTAGTTTTATATGTTTTTACTATACTGCTTTTATAGTTTATATGTTTTATAAATTTGAATTACTTTGTAATTAATAGACTGTCCCTATATTAAATATCAACTAGTAGAACTCTTCATTATCCCTGGCAAGGGTATTACCAAAGGATAGTAAATTTAAGAGTAATTATTGACCTATTGGTCCATAATTTAATACTGATTTCATATTTAAATTATTAACAAGTAGATTTTTTTCTTATTGGAATAAAGGTAGGCTGCGCCTTTACTTGGAAAGCACTACAGATGGAAGTATCAGATGCTGTAGTTGTAATCTTAGGCCTTGCCGCCTGTGTCTCCTGTCCCCAAGTTTATAAATAGGCAAACTTATGGAAAATAATTTGTCATTTTCTTCCTCTCTTCCCTTTTCTCCCTACCCCCATGCCACAGAGAGATGTGCATCATTTTATACAATTGCAATTTAAAAGAATTAGGTTGAATTTGGCTAAGTTGTAATGTTTCAGAAAGGTAGTGGAGCATGCCTTTTATTTTAGCAATATTTTGTTGTATCTTTTCTCCATACTGCCCAGAAATGATTTCAGAGCACTTTACTGTTGTTATTTTAGGTTTCATTTTGTTACTAATCCTTACAACATTCCTATAAGGAGATAGAGGGTATATGGTATTGTCGCTGTTTTTGTAGGTGGGGAAACATGATGCACAGATCTGTTGACTTTCCTAACTTGATGTAGTCAGGACCAGAGCAAAGAATCACCTGGCTCCTAAGGCCCATGTTCTATCTTGATTTGACTCTGCTTCATAGAGCAGAGGAAACAGGCGAAGAATCATGTAAGTCGTTGTTTTTTTTTCCCCCTGAAGAACTTTACAGACTATGGAATTAGCTTGGATTTCTTTACTATTTAATAACTTTCAGACTCCAAGACATTAGGTGGTCATTAAGTAATGTTCAAAAACTAAAGTCTTTAAGATGGTTAAATTTCTTTTTTTTTTTTTTTTGAGACAGAGCCTCAAGCTGTCCCCCTGGGCAGAGTGCCGTGGCATTACAGCTCACAGCAACCTCCAACTCCTGGGCTCAAGCGAGTCTCCTGCCTCCGCCTCCCAAGTAGCTGGGACCACAGGCGCCCGCCACAACGCCCGGCCATTTTTTGGTTGCAGCCGTCATTGTTGTTTGGCGAGTCCGGGCTGGGGATTCGAACCCGCCACCTTAGGTGTACGTGGCTGGCGCCTTAGCTGGTTGAGCCACAGGCGCCGAGCCAAGATGGTTAAATTTCTTAAAGGTATATTTTAAAACTCAAGGGCTGGTTATATAGAATTTATTTTAATGTAAATAATGGTTATCACTGTATGTGAATTAAAAGTATTTAATTAAACATCTTTTCTGAGACAGTGCTTGTGGCTCAGTGAGTAGGGCACTGGCCCCATATACCGAGGGTGGCAGGTTCAAACCCAACCTGGCCAAACGGCCAAAAAAAAAAAAAAAAAAATAGCTGGGCATTGTGGCAGGCACCTGTGGTCCCAGCTACTGGGGAGGCTGAGGCAAGAGAATCACATAAGCCTGGGAGTTGGAGGTTGCTGTGAGCTGTGACACCACAGCACTCTACTGAGGGTACTAAAGTGAGACTCTGTCTTTAAAAAATAAATAAATAAATAAAGTATTGTTGTGTCAGTCTAATTAGATACCCACATCCTTCTCATCATCACTTATAACTCATTTCCAAGTCTCCTGAAGACAGGGAGATGTACTAAGTGCTGTCAGGTAACCTTCTGCAACCCTATTCCTCATCCCCAGCTCTTTGATTTCTTGGAGTTTCCTTTGATTATCTTAGTTTTTTAATTGTTGTGTCTCCATGTTACCAGAAAGTGTGTGAATCACAGTTATTACTAAGTTGTTTTCAACAGCAAAACTGAAAGGTGAGCAGGTTGTAGAGACTTGCCCTATGTCCATGTTGATAGAGGATCCTTAAGTGATCCACTGTAGGTATCCCCTTGGTTCTCATGAAGCATGCTCCAGTACAAAGTTATTTTCTTATATGGACTGAGAATAATTAAATCAATTGGAAAACTTTTTTAAAATCCAGCTTGATGTAAATTGCACATCCTAAAGTGATCAAGGAGATCAATATGTTCCATTTAAATATAGGAAACAATTATATTTGTAAGACTCTGATTTTTTCTACTTACAAATTGAGACATGCTCACTTTATGCATTTTACAGAATTTAAAAAGTATACTAGCATAAAATTCATTCATAATTCATCATTGAAGAACTATATAATTTCAGATGTTTTTTCTTTGCTCATGTGTATACATTTGTATTTCTTTTTTTTTTT
>NW_003852650.1:512361-521095 GCF_000181295.1 Otolemur garnettii | reverse complement strand
CCACAGCAAGATCTGAGGTGGGAGGAATCCTTCTGGTGGTCCCCCACAGCAAGATCTAAGGTGGGAGGAATCCTTCTGGTGGTGCTCCACAGCAAGATTGGCAGTATGAGACCAAGTGCAGCAGATTGCCCAAATGAAGGCAGGGGCTCTGCATTATGCCACGCAGAAAACTCGTGCCCATTCTTCTAGTTTGGGCCGCTTTCATTTGGCCCGGAAAATGTCTCATTATGTGGTTTTCAAAGAATAGATAGGCATGATTCAGGAAATAAACGTTATACAACACCACCTCGCAAACTCAATGAGGAAGATGAAGTTTCCTCATCCTAGGAAACTTATCCTCATCCTAGTCAGCATAGAGGCTGATAATATTGTGACTCGTAGCTTAGTCAAGATGAGAAGCATTTCTTTGAGATCCATGGCCCTTCCTAAAGAATAAATATCAAGGAAGGCAGAAGAATTTAGCAAATATTTACTTAAATATGTACTGAATATCATGTTAGGCAATGGGGATAAAAAGTTGAATAAAATATGGTCTCTACCCTAAAGGAATATAAAGTCTACTTCTGAGGATGAACGACCATAACACCATGTATTTCTACAGTGCTTTTAGTTCATAAACCCCTGCACATAGTGCAAATTCACTGCCCTGTCCCTTTCTACACTACCAGAAGGCCAAGGCCATCAGGAAATACAATGTGCTACTGAGGTTCATAGGAAACAGACTCCTTGTATTGGGTGGTAGGAATGGGATGGAAGTGAAGACCTCAATGAAAAGGAAGCATTCCAGGCGCACTTTGAAAGGTCCCTGAGCAATGATTGGTGGTAATCCTTCCAGGAAATAACTTGTGCATGGACATAAACTCAAGAGAATGTTAGGGAAGAATTTACCAGAAGAATAGGGGGCATAAGTTGGTTGCAATAGAGAAGCAGAAGAAAATAAGCCTGGAAAGACAGATTCAGGAATATGTGATTAATTTGTCCAGATTTGGGGCAGGTGAATGAAGAAATTGCACCTTCATTTGTGGTAGGAAGGTAAGTTTAACTGCAACTGAGCACCATGATAGCAGAAACACTCAGCAAGGCTGGACCACAGGCATTTTCACCATCCTTCAAAAGAGTCCTTCTTTTATTTCAAGCGGTCCCTCCTAGATTAGCATCAAATTCACTGGATCTTTTATGACATCCTCCAAAAATCTTATCGAGAGTAACCTTTTCCTAACCAAGTCAGTAATATCCAAGTCATATAAATATCTATTATTTCCCCACTGTCTCTTGAACAGTGACAACTTGACAATTCTTTTATTTATTGGCTTGTTTGTGGCTTGTGATTTTCTGAGAGGAGCAGGAATAGTTTTAATGTACATATAGTTTTATAATAAAATATGTTAATTAATACTTTAGGTTATATTCTCATATATAATTCTCTCTTATATTCATTTATATAAAGTATATGTGTCATTCTTCAACAATCCAATATCTTCCACACTCTTTTGCAATCTACCAGTTATTGGACATGTAAGTTGTCACGAAAGTTTGAAATGACAAAGACTGAAGAGCAGTTAAAATTAGATGAAAATAAATTAATATTAAAAAGTACAGTTCTGCAACCACAGGGGGGAAAAAAACTGGCTCACAAGACTCAAAGATGCCTACGACATTACAGAACCGTCCTCATGACCCAAATGACAGGTTCACCGGCGTGCTTTCCTCCAAAGTATCTTTGGCCAAATTGTTTACAGACTAATGTTATACTCTGTGCTGAGTGCTATACTAACCAATGATGATATTAAAGATGAATTACTTGATCCTTCGCCTCATGGAGCTTTAAGGGACACAATATGAAAAATTCCCAAGGTGCTATGAAAACAGAGACAGGTGTCCAACTTTCTCTGAGAGGATCAGGAAGAGATCTTTGAACACAGTAATAGAATGAGCCCTGCAGGATGTTAGGCAAAGAAGTGTCTGGGGGAGAAGAGGAATGAAAAAGGAGTTCCAAGTACAGGGGGAAACGTGTGTAAAGAAACAGAGCCAAGAATGAATAGGATACATTCTAAGTGCTCTGCTGTGGCTAAAAGGTAGGTGCCCAGGTGTGAGCTGGTGGCAGTGAGGAGGTAGACCATGAGAAGACAGTTTTAAGAGTGGCTATGTTCAATGCAGGTACTCTGGAGCTGTGTTCCCCAGACTGCAGACTGGTGTGGTGTATGGCTTGTTAGGAACCGTGTACACAGCAGGAGGTGAGCGGCAGGAGAGCCAGTCAAGCTCCGTCTGCGTTTCCAGCTGCTCCTCATTGCTTGTGTCATCACCTGAGTTCTGCCTCCTGTCACGTCAGTGGGGGGATTAGACTCTTATAGGAACACGAACCCTACTGTAGACTGTAGACTGTACATGTAGGGGATCTAGCTCAGGGCTCCCACTGATTCTGCTTTATGATGAGTTATATAAATACTTCATTCATATATGTTACATGTTACAATGTAATAATAATAGAAATAAAGTATATAATTAATGTAATGCACTTGAGTCATCCCTAAACCCTCTCTCCCCTCCCCTGTCCCTTGTTCATGGCAAAATTGCCTTCAATGAAACTGGTCCCTGGTGCCAAAAATGTTGAGGAAAATTGGCTCGGCGCCTGTGGCTCAAGTGGCTAAGGCACCAACCGCATACACCTAAGATGGCTGGTTCAAATCTAGCCCGGACCCACCAAACAACAATGAGGGCTGCAAACAAAAAAAGAAATAGCCAGGTGTTGTGGCGGGCGCCTATGGTCCCAGCAACTTGGGAGGCAGAGGCAGGAGACTCGCTTGAGCCCAGGAGTTGGAGGCTGCTGTGAGCTGTGCCACGGCACTCTACCCAGGGGGACAGTTTGAAGCTCTGTTTCAAAAAAAAAAAAAGTTGGGGAAAATTATAATTGTTATTAATTTTAATTCATATTTTAAAAATTCCTTAAGAGGAAATGTATATTAGATATAATATTAGTATAACAAAAATATATCTATTATAAAAAATAAATTAGACTACATTGGGATGAGTCCAAAAATTATTTTTCTAATATGGGTGAGAGGTCCAGGAAGTTTGTAGACAACCGTTGTAGGTGAGGGTAAAGCATGAGAGATTTAGAGACAGAAGTGTGTTGACAAGATCTAAAGCCTTGGCAGACAGGTGGAGGACGACTGATGGCAGAGTGCACAGAAGTGGTCCTGAGGCCTGCCTGAAAGCAGGAAACCATAGAGCTGGAACTCAGAAAGTGGCAGTGGGAGTGGTCAGACAGTGACTTATTAGAGCAGTATTCAGAAGCACAATAGATAGGGCTTTGAGAATTAACACTTTCTGGAATGCAAAGAAAAAAAGAACAGAAATAACAGAAACTGAAAGAAAAAAGGGAAACCTTTGTAAGTAACAACAATCAGAAGTCAAGAGCAGAATAAATTAGCTCAGAGACGTTACAGGATGCATATCCTTCATAGGCCACTGATCAGAACACTAGCTTGGGGGTCTCCTGTGTATCAGATATTTACATTACGATTCATAACAGTAGCAAATTACAGTTATGAAGTAGCAATGAAAATAATTTTATGGTTGGGGGTCACCACAACACAAGGAAATAAAGGGTCGTGGCATTAGAAAGGTTGAGAACCATTGGCTTAACGGAAGACTACATTTTAAGTTCTAAATTTCTAGCTCACACAGGTATAATACATAAATGTGTTGTCGAAGATGGCCAACACAAATTATCATATTCTGATGGAAAGAAACATTTGAAATGTACTGAGCTATAGTGGAAGTGGTTTAATGTTTTGAATTCATTTCTACTTGTAAACATCATCCAGTGTTGTAACAGAATGACGTAATTATGAGAGCACTTAGTCTCTAAAATCTTAAGTGGATCCTCATCTAGACATAGTGTAAAGGTTCAGAGAAAATCTAGCGGGAGGCACAAAGTGTAGGGGTGGATGTACTTTTCTCAAACTCTTGCTGCAAGTTACTTTGGATCATTGTGATAGAAGCTTTGTAAATAATGGCTATGCTTTTCTCCCTGTTTTTACTTAAATATGGTGCATTGCCTTCTTCTGCAGTTGACGTACCTAGCAAAGAAATAATATAATAAACATCTACAAATGTCTCTGAGCCTTAGAGTCCCATGTGCTTTATTTCCTATGCTCTAGCCATGCTGATTCCAGGCTCAGCTCTGAAACATGCTCTTCCCTCTCCTTTCCCACTATTACTCTGTCTCATTTGTTACATTTGCTTTGGGAATTCTTATTTTTCATGTTCCAGATTAGGTTGCCTTTTGTCAAGAAGGCATTTATCATACCGCTCCAAAGTTGAAATACTTTTGCACTATGATCCCATGTATTTCTCTTTTGATAAAATTTATTGGACTTGTAACTGTTTTTTAATATCTGTCTCCCCACCAATCTGTAGATAGCCATGGGCAAAGACACTGCCTGGCACATACTCAGCCAAGTGTATTGAACTAAATCAAGCTTTATAGGTCAAGCATATAAACCAGGTTAGACTCTCTACCTGGAAACTTAGTCATGCAAGAAAGATAGCAAGGTGGTGTGTGCCTTTGGCTCCAGATACTCAGAAAGCTGAGGCAGCAAGGTCATTTGAGCCCAAAAGTACAAGGTCAACCTGGGCAACACAGCTAGTCCCCATATTCAAAACAATGTATACATATAGCTTTATTTCTACAATTTAACTGGATTTAAGACATCATTTTAGAAAGCCAGTAGAAAGTTTGTCTGGTCAATTAGGTGTCTTTCCCTCTTCTTCCTCTCATGATTAGAAAATGAAACTTTTATCTTCAATGTCATTGTCCCCTCTGTTAGGGTGGGAACTCACAGCATGGGTTGAGAAAGAATTAAGATAGAAAGAAGTAAAAAGCTTATTTTACTTTCCAAGGTGGAGAAGGGAATGGCACAAAAGAAAGTACTTGTGGTGAAGGTAGGGGGTTCGGGTTTTCATTAGGACAAAGGGAAAAGAAAAGAAATAGTTATGTTCCCAGCTGATAGCAGAAAGCAGAAGCCACTGTATATGTTTCTCCTTCTCCTACCCCTCTTCTCTGGGAGGCTGGCTTATCAGGGTCCTTGAGGTGTGGTCTGGTGGGAGCTGAGGGAAGGTCATTCTCCTTTTATCCTCTCAGTTCTTTTTAAAAAAAAAAAAAAACTAATAAAGCCACAGGTGGTTAATCTTAAAGATGAGTTGAGCCCCATGTGGGGGTAATTGTGTGCTATGATGTCATTCTCCAAAGGGGCAATTATGTGCTGTGAGTTTTTTCTGTTAATTTTCTATTAGTTTATTAACAGTGTCATCCTTTCACCCTGAGCCTCTTCAGACACCCATTCCCCATATGGCCATTTGAATTAATTCAGGCAGGTTTATCTGGGGATTTCCTTGGTACTATTCCACAACTCCATTAAGCCAGCGTGTTTCTCCTCTACTGCTCACAATTATTGGATCTGCAGGATTTATTTTGTTAACTGAGTCTTGCAACAGGCCCCAGGGGAACACCCATGAGGCTAAGCCCCCATCCCCACCGATGTATTGCATGGCTGCTTTCTTTGAGTCTGACTTCCTGGAGAAAGAAACTGAGTGGGACTCATGGGCCCACCTGGGCTCATGTTCCCTGGAGATCAGGAGGGGCACTTTCTTTCTTTTCTTTTTTCTTTTTTATTAGAGACAGAGTCTCACTTTGTCACTCTTGGTAGAGTGCTGTGGTGTCACAGCTCACAGTAACCTCCAGCTCTTGGGCTTAGGCAATTCTCTTGCTTTAGCCTCCCGAGTAGCTGAGACTACAGGGACCTGCCACAACGTCTGGTTATTTTTATTGTTATCATTGCAGTTTTGCTGGGGCCGAGTTTGAACGCACCACCCTCAGTATGTGGGGCCGGTGCCCTACTCACTGAGCCACAGGCACCGCCCAAGGGGCACTCTCTTTCTAGAGCCCAGCCATACCTCTCCTCCCAGACTATCCAAATTCTTCTCATCCTTGAGGATTCTCGTTTGCAAAGAGTGTAGAGAGCTATGGAAGAGGAAGAACTGTACTCTTTCCAACGATATCTTCCAACTCTTATCTATCCATTAATCGTCTTTGTTTAAAACTCAAAAGCCAAGAAGAGACTCCCTTCAGCTGTTTGTTTGTTTGTTTTCTGTTTTCTTGTGCCAATGGTTGAGGCCGAGGAGGTTTGCTCTGGATTCTTCTCGGAGGATAAACGGAGGAGCCTGCGGCAGCTATGACATGCCCTTTATTTAACTTCTGGTAGCCAATGAGCAAACATGCGGACATGGCTTTCATCTAGCTGCTGGAGGCAGGTGAACTAACATAAGGAGCTGTCCCCCACAGAAAGTGCACCTTGGGAAGTCCACTCAGGCAGAAAGCTCTTCAGGGGTCCTTAAACTTTTTAAACAGGGGGACAGTTCACTGTCCCTCAGACCATTGGAGGGCCAGCCTGTGGGTCCCGGGATGAGTCGGCTGCTAAGCAGGACTGACAGCAGATGCAAAAACACCCAACGGGCCAGATGAATGTCCTAGGTGGGCTACATGTGGCCCATAGGCCGTAGTTTGGGGACGCCTACAGAGCGGGCAGAACAACAGTGGTTCTGAATCAAGCACTTCAGATAACACAGCACCTGCTGGCTTAATCATGGTTACTCAAAACAATAAGGTACCTTGTGGCCTTCAGTCAAGAACGCATATTTGATTCATCTTTCTCACATGTTTTCTGTAGCCAAATTTCTTCTCTAAGTGCAAGTAGAAGACTCTAGCTGCTGCTTAAATGTGGAAAAAGGTTCATCAAAAAGTGAAAGAAGGGCCAGATGCAATGGCTCATGCCTATAATCCTAGCACTCTGGGAGTCTGAACAACAGTGAGACCCTGTCTCTACTAAAAATAGAAAAACTAGCCAGGTGCTGTGGCAGATGCTGGTAGTCCCTGCTACTCTAGAGGCTAAGGCAAGAGGATCACGTGAGCCTGAGAGTTGCTGTGAGCTGAGATGATGCCATACACTCTACCCAGGGTGACAGAGTGAGACTCTTTCTAAAAGGAAAAAAAAAAGTGAAAGTAAAATGTCAACAAAAGAGACTGTTTGTAAGGAAAATGATAAATATGGCCAAATTCGTATTCTACTTCATTTTTGTAAGACAAATTTTGATGCCTGAAGGAAATATTGGTGATGGGTTACTAAAGAGACATGTAGGATTATTTGCGCGTTGTTCATGTGAGAATGTGGTAAAGTGGAGTTACTATGCTGTTTTATAGACTGCCCCTCCCTGGCGTATGCTTAGAACTGCAATTGGCAAAGTCCTTGCTGGGCCCCAAGTGTTGGATATGAAGTCACAACAACCCTGTGAGGTAGGAATTGTGATTCAGTTTCTAAATTGAGGAAACTGAGGAGGTGTTAAATAATTTACTTAATACCACATAGCAATGGGGTAGCTCAGCAAATATTTGAAACCAGATATATAAATGAAAATTTCTTGTGAGTAAAAAAAAACAAGAAAGAAAGAAAGAAAAAGAAAAATTCATGCATTTCCACTATGTTCCACGGGCTGTCATAGAATTTTGGATTTCTGGTATGGTCCAATGTAGTATTTTATTATTAGTTCTCACTTTATTTCATAACTTTTTAAATTCACCAAAATGTATCCTCTTATTTTTTCAAGATTAAGATCTTCTGACATTCTTGAAGGAGATTCATAAGGTATTGCATTAATTTCCTAGGGCTTCCGCAATAAAGTACTACTTTCTGGGTGGCTTAAAACAGCAGAAATGTATTACCGCAACAGTTCTGTACACTAAAAGTCCAAAATCAAGGTGTTGACAAGTCCATGGCTCCCTCTGAAACCTGTAAAGAAGAACCTCTTCTCTTCTTGGCATGGGTGGTTTGCTGTTCCATGGCTTACAACCACTGCACGTCTGTCTGCCTTCGTCAGCACCTGGCTCTCTCCCTCCTCTGTGTCTCTTCTCTTTTAACTTATAAGGACACCATCAGGTTGGATTAAGGCCTCATTCTACTCAAGTATGACCTTATCTCAACTAATTACACCTCCAGAGAACCTATTTCTAAATAAGGTCACATCTTGAGGTGCTAGGCATTAGAATTTCAATAGATCTTTTGGGAGGGAACACAATTCAACATGTAACAGCTATTTTCTAACTATTTTATTATTTTTTAAGACAGGGTTACTCTCTATTCCCCTAGCTAGAGTGCAGTGGCATCCCCATAGCTTACAACCTCAAACTCCTGGCCCTAAGTGATTTTCCCTGCCTTGGCCTCCTAAGTAGCTAGGACTACAGGCATGTACCACCATGGCTGGCTAATTTTTTTATGTTTTGTAGATATGGGTTCTCATTTTTGTTCAGGCTTATCTCAAACTTCTGGCCTGAAGCAATCTGTTTGCCTCTGTCTCCCAAAATGCTAGGATTACAGGCGTGAGCCACCACACCCAGCCTCTAAGTACCTTAAGATCGAATAGTCACAATTGAAATTGCAATAGTCACAATTTTATATACAGTAAACTAATACCTGGTTATCAACATCATATAAAGCAAGAAGGGAAAAAGTATTACATTACCTCAAATGTTTCTTCATTAGCCACACGGTTTTTGGTTTAGTAATTTTTTTTTTTTTTTTTTGGAGACAGAGCCGCAAGCTGTCCCCCTGGGTAGAGTACCGTGGCATCACAGCTCACAGCAACCTCCAACTCCTGGGCTCAAGCGAGTCTCCTGCCT
>NW_003852650.1:502929-512165 GCF_000181295.1 Otolemur garnettii | reverse complement strand
TTTTTTATTGAATCATAACTTTATACATATATGGAGTACAATGTGATGATTTGATAAACAATATGGAATGCTTAACTCAAACTGATTAACATAACAGTCACCTCACTTACTTATTTTTTGTGGTAAGACATTTATAATTTATTCTTAGTTATTTTGAAGTGTAGCTTTGCATTGTGGCCATTAGGTGAGATCCCACCAAATGCCCTTCCCCCTCCCTCCCTTTCCCTACTCTCCCCTCCCTCTTGCTAGACTATATTTGTGTTTTATCATTTGTGTGAATGTGTAAGTCTTTACATATTGGCTTCATAATAGTATTGAGTACATTGAATATTCTTTTTTCCATTCTTGAGATACTTTACTAAGAAGGAAGGAAGGAACTCCATCCATATAAACATAAAAGATGTAAAGTCTCCATCTGTTTTAATGACTAAATAGTATTCCATGATATACATATACCACAGTTGGTTAATCCATTCATGGATTGATGGGCATTTGGGCTACTATCACAAATTGGTAATTATGAATTGGGCTGAAATATGTCTTTGTGGTAAATGATTTTTGTTCTTCTGGGTAATATCTAGTAATGGAATTGCAACTTTTAATTCCCTAAGGATTCTCCATACTTATTTTTAGACCTAGGTGTGTGAGCAATATATAAAATGTTCAAAATATTTTGCCTTTTAACTTATAAACTTTATTCAAGATTAGGTGACTAGATTTGTCTACACAAACATGAATGTAAGAAAAATGGCCAAAAGGAGCAAACTGGGTAACACCCACTTGCCAAAGGTAGTAACCAGAAAGACCTCAAGGATTAACTCCAAAAGAAGATATATTAACAAAACATTGGCAATCAGGACAAGCATGGATGATTTCTTTGGCTTCTTGTAAAGAAATGTTAAAAGTTCTGACAAGGGCACATGCTCCTTGATTAAAAAACTGATGGGAATTAATAGCTGAGGAGAGGACATCTGTGAACATCATTAAGGAATCTGCAATATTATTACCTTCAGTGAGGAGCCCAGGGAGGCCTGTATGGGACCTATCATGAGTAATAAATACTGAGTATTGTCATTTTTACACTAAATTTTGTAAAGAGAGAAAAAGGGTAAATTATTTTTTATCAGAAGTTTGATGAATTAATGAGTCTTGTATTACTGTAACTGTGTGAGCTACATAAGCCAAATCTGCAACAATATTTAAGGGTTAGGAAGGAAATTGGGTTAATGCCAAAATGGCGGCAGCAAATTCTGGGTGGAAGCATGATAACAAGTTAAACAGTTTTGGCATGTGTCATTTGCTTTCCAAGTAACTACACCTTTCCCAGCTTTTCCTAACCCATCCGGAAAAATGGGGAGAGCTCCAAGGAGGGAAACTGAGGAAATAATTTTTAGTAGTTATAAAAGTAATAATGTTAGTCCAAGATGTTCTTTTGTGGAGGGAGAATAAAATTAAAATTCTCCAAAAAAATCTGCTAAAGCAATTTCCATTTCTTCACTTTTGTGCCAGACAGTAAAACAATTAATCTTTGTCTTAATCCTGGATTGATAATATGTGGATCATCTCCTGTCAATTGCTGACATTAAAGGTGACCATTTTGAAATAATAACACCTGTTGATGAAACTGAGTCTAATTTTTCACAAGGATAGTGGGCGCTGAATAACCATTCTAAGACAGCAATCTGAAGGCTAAATTGGCAAAGGACACCAGTTAAAATGTATGTTGTTTAATAAAAGGAGATGTATGGGTAAATTAGTAATAAGACAAGAAAATGGATTTATGGGAATGAGTTGTTCAATTAACTTCATTCTGTTTTAGCTTGGAAGGCTAAAATGTGGAGGAAGTTAAAGCTGAATCCCCTTTTAAAGTATCAAATGGTTAAGTATGTGAGTTGAGATGCCTAACAAAGATCCAAGCCAGTTAATGTGACTTAATAACTTCTGTAACTCATTTAAAGTAATGTGGCTGGGTGTATATGATTGTATTCTTTGTGGTGGAATAGTTCGGGATGACAAGATATAGCCTAAATATTGCCAGAGCTCCATAGTTTGTACTTTCTCAGAGGCGATCAAAAATCCTTCAGAAGTTAAAGCTTTTTGTTAAATGGTTGATTGAGCCTTTTAGTAGTGGCAGACTGTAATGAGCAAGTAATATATTGTCCAGGTAACAATAAAGGAGGACGTTAGGGAAAGATTCCCTAGTGGGAGTAATGACTTGATTAACATACTATTGACATAAGGCTGGACAATTAATCAGGCCTTGTGGAAGAACTTTCCATTGAAATCTTACCATTGTAACCCCACTGTTAATACCAAGTAAAGAAAAGGCAATTTTGTCTCCATCATTAGGATGTAATGGAATGGCAAAGAAACAATCCTTAAGATCAATAATTATGGGATAATAGCTTTATTGGATCATTCCTGGACTGAGGAGGCTAGGTTGTAAGTCCCATAGGGACAAGGTGGGAATTAATTCATCTTAAGTCAGATAATAAATGCCATTTTCCTGATTTGGGGGGATACAACAAATGGGTGTGTTCCAGAGACTTTGTGATGGTTCAATACATCCAGCTGCAAGTTATTCATATACTAACTGAGGGCATGATGTAATTTCTCCTCTTTTAAAGGCCATTGATCCACTCAAACTGGGGAGCTCAGGATACAATGTAATTTGAATGGGGCAAGTTCAGTGACCATTACTACAAATTTGAATCAGTGGTGATTTAAACATTCCACTGAGACAATAAGTCTCATCCCCAAAGAGTATAGGGAGGTCTAAAATATATGGACATAAAGAAATAGACTGATGGTGAGGGCTTAAGCACAAAACTGGGTGTTCACTTTGGCAAGGGCTTTTAGTTCTACCTAAGCCACAAAATGTAATAATAGAGCTGTGAGAGTGCCATTGTTCTGACCAATCTTTGGTGCAATGATTGTAATGTCAGCTCCAGAGTCAACAAGCCCAGTAATAGGTTTATGATTAACCTGGACAATAAGCAAGAGCTTGGCATTAGACACAGGAATAGTCCAAAAAACATCCCAGTTTTTGAAGTCTATATTAATTGGATCATGACTATTTATTTCTGGTAATTCATAAGGTATTACAAAGGGTTGTGGAATGTTCATTTCTTTAGGAAATAAATGAAAGGAAAAACTTGTCATTATAACTTTGATTTTTCCTGTATAAAAAGGTTTCAACAATAACTAGAAAATTAAAATTCCTTATTGGTAACAATTAGGATTGCCTACCACAAAACCAGAGTAGCCAATAGGCAAGGGTCCCCACATAGTAGTGAGCATGACCTGGCCTCTGTTGGCCTCTCATATAGCAAAATGTTGTTCTAGTTCCAAGTCTACCCTGGTGCTTCCATGTAAGCACGTTAGGCACATTTGGTTTGCAAATGGGTTATTGATCATTATTTCTTTTTTGGATTTTGTGATTTGAGCTAGAGGTGTCCACCAGGGGGCAGTCACACTCCAGGTTTGGGTTTGGACCTTGCTCCCCATTTGTAGTGGGGCATAGGGAGCCTTGCCCCTCTTGGAGCTTCCTAATAGGGGTTGCCATCTTTATCAAATTTTGATCTACCTTTGCTGGCCCAGTGGAACTCCCTTTTGCATTTAAGGCAAAGCATTTTTGGCAAAGGCTTAGTAGAGCGTGGTTTTTCAGTTCTGCAATCTTTTTGAAAATGTCCTTGGCCACATTTAAAATATTGGTGGGTAGGTTGGAGGGCAGCTACCAATACTTGGGCCCTATGGGCCTCTGTGCCAACATTTTGACATGCATGGATTAAGTCAGCCAGACTTCCTCACTCATTGATCCTTTAGGGGAAGAAGGACCTTTTGCAAGTCAGCAGTAACATTCTCAAAAGTCAGTTATAACACAAGGACTTCTGCAACTTTAGGAGTTTCTACTTGTCATTCAACAGCCTCCTGTAAGTGAATAATGAAATTTATGTAAGGTTCTGTTGCCCCCTGGTGGATGATGAGAAAAGAGCCAGAAGGGGAATGAGAATCAGGAATTTTTGACCAAGCTTTGATAGCTGCCTGGCAACTATGGGAAACACTTGAGGATTACAGTGAGCTTGATTATTGGGTAAAGTATAAAATCCAATTCTTAAGATCTCATCAGTGTCTATGGGAACACCATTTTGCAAATTTTGCATAGCTAACAGAGTACCATTATCAATAAATTCTTGTAGCCACTCAGCATATTGGGCAGAGTTAGCTACCATTTTGATTAACATTTTCCAATCAAATGGGGTCATTTCATAGCGGGCACCAATGGTTTCTATAATACCCTTAGTAAAAAGCACTTTGAGCATTCTACCCATTCCTAATCCCCTATGTCTAAACTACCTATTTTGGGGTACCAAGGGGATTGGTATTGAATAATACGTAGCACATTTTTTAAATGTTTGTCAGGGACAAGGCAACCTGTGGAACATAACAACCCTTCAAGTTGGAGCTTATGGTGGCACTGTGCTGGTGTCAATGAATTTCCCATATTACTTGGGGGTGGGACACACTTATAAGAGGGACTTTACCTAACAAATGCAAACAGTGTAACCTGGTTCTTTGTACCCTCAATGATTGCCCAACAATAAAAAAAAAAAAAAAAAAGAATTCCCCATATCGCTAATGGGTTAAGAGTAAAAGTGGAACAAATATAAAAAGAGAGACAGAGGGTCTAGGAGGTGGAGCATGATGGTGGACAGGATAAAGGTTTAGCTCAAGTCTCCCAGAACAACAGGTAAGAGTGAGTGGGCTAGATCATTCCTGGTGGGGAATATCGGTGTAGACAGGCAGGTTGAGGTGTGCAGCGAAGTGGTGGATTGCTGGACTCAAAGTGTAATCCGGAACTGCAGAGACTGCCAGAAAAATTTCTGTATCGCTGCTGAAGCAGCAGGAGGTGGCAGCAGTAACCAGCCCCTCCCCCATGGAAGATTACAATTTCCAGTTAGGGGAAACTAGGTGTTGTGTGGAAAAATTGGTGAAGCATGGACTCCTGAGTGGAATTTGGTGGTCAGATAGGGGTGCTGTCTGGAGCGACACAGCTGGGGCTAGATGGCCAGTCAGGAAGTAGACATATTTTGAAATTTCAGAAATGGCCACTGCCACAGGAACCTTTTCACATGGGCCAGGTGTGGTGATTTCAGTCTCACCTGCAGGCAGCCATCCTGCACCCAAAGTAAGTCCCAGGATACCCTGCACTTCAAGGCAACTGTTGCAGGGAGAATTTGTGAAACCTGCCTGTGAAGATATTTTTGAAATTGGTAGAATCAACAACTCTGCGGAGTCTAAGCGCCAAGGGTAGCCAGGCAAGCACCAAAAACTATAAACCGCAAACCAGGCAAGAGCCTGGGAACCAATCACGCCGCCACCTGGTGCCCAGAAAGTATATTGCAACATGAATATATTCCTACTAAAGTTGATCCCTACAGCATACATATAGTCATATGTTTATATATATATAAAAGAATAATATTTTTGTTGGTGATGCCATTTTTCTTTTTATTTCTTTTTTATTTACTTGTTCTTTTTGCTCTTTTGCATTTTTCATTTTCTTTTGCATTCTTTCCTTTTCCTAGGAGTTATTGTTAATTTCTTTTAAATTATTAATTTTTTTCTCTTCCCTTCTTCCCTTCTTATGGTTGCTGAGAGTGCTTACATCAGGCTATTAGAGTTTTTTATTTTAATTTTTTTGTTTGTTTGTTTTGTCTTTTTGTTTGTTTATTTGTTTCTGATTATCTGTGCATCTGTGTGCTTGTGGGTCTCGCAGCTTTTTTGTTCCTGATCTGAATGGAAATGTTTTTGATTTTACTCCATTCAATATAATATTGGCTGTAGGTTTGCTGTAGATGGCCTCTATCTGTTAAAGAAATGTCCCTTCTATACCAATTCGCTTAAGTGTTCTGATCATAAATGGATGCTGGATATTATCAAAAGCTTTTTCTCCATCAACTGAGAGAATCATATGATCTTTGTATTTTAATTTATTTATGTGATGTATTATATTTATAGATTTAAGCATATTGAACCAGCCTTGAGAGTCTGGTATAAAACCCACCTGGTCGTGGTATATAATTTGTTTGATGTGTTGCCGGATTCTGTTTGCTAGGAAATTATTGAATATTTTTGCATCAATATTCATTAGAGATATTGGTCTATAATTTTCTTTTCTTGTTGAGTCTTTTCCTGATTTGAGGATCAGGGTGATGTTTGCTTCATAGAATGTGTGGGGTAGTATTCCTTCTTTTTCTATGAAAAGTTCAAGTAATATGGGTACTAGTTCCTCTTTAAAGGTTTGGTAGAATTCTGATGGGAAGCCATATGGTCCTGGGCTTTTTTGGGGGGGGGGAATATTTTGTATAGTTGATGCTATTTCAGAACTTGATATAGGCCTGTTCAACCTTTCCACTTCTTCCTTTCTAAGTCTAGAAAGGTGGCGTGATTCCAAGCATTGGTCAATTTTCTTCATATTGTCATATTTCTGAGAATAGAGTTTTTTGTAATATTCATTAAGTTTTTTAATTTCTGCGAAGTCTGTGGTTATCTCATCTCTGTCATTTCTGACTGATGAAATTAGAGATTTTACTCTTTTATTTCTGGTTAGTTTATCCAAAAGTTTATCTATTTTATTGACCCTTTCAAAAAAACCAACTTTTTGATTCATTGATCTGTTGTATAATTCTTTTATTTTCAATTTCATTTAATTCTGTTCTAATTTTGGTTATTTATTTTCTTCTACTGGGTTTGGGGTTGCAATGTTCTTCATTTTCCAGTTGTTTGAGCTGTCCCATTAAATTGTTGACTTCCTCTCTTTTCGTTATCTTGAGGAAGGCTTGCAGTGCTATAAATTTCTCTTTTAGGACTGTCTGTGTGGTATCCCAGAGGTTCTGATAGTTCATGTCTTCATTAGTGTTTTGCTCCAAAAATTTGGTAATTTCTTTCTTAATCTCATCTGTGATCCAGCTGTCGTTTAGCATAAAGTTATTTAGTTTCCATGTCTTTGTGTGTTTACAGATTCTGTAGTTACTGAGTTCAACTTTTATTCCATGATGGTCTGAGAAGATGCAAGGAATAATTTCTATTTTTTTTAAATTTGCTGAGGTAAGCCTTGTGACCTAAGATGTGATCAATTTTGGAGGTTGTTCCATCCATTGATGAGAAGAATGTGTATTCAGTTTTGTTAGGATGAAATGTTCTGTTTAAATGTTCTGTTAAATCCAATTGTTGAATGGTTAATTTTAAGTCTAAAATTTCTTTGTTTAGTTTCTTATTGAAGGATCTATTCAACACTCCCAAAGTGGTGTTAAAATCTCTGAGTATTATAGTGCTGGAGGAAATCAAGTTGCTCATGTCAGTTAGAGTCTCTCTTACAAACTGGGGAACATTCTGGTTGGGTACACAAATATTAATAATTAAAATCTCATCATGTTGAGTGTTTCCCTTAACAAATATGAAGTGACCATCCTTATCTTTCCTTACTTTTGTTGGTTTAAAGCCTATTGTACCTGCAAATAAAATTGTAACACCTGCTTTTTTCTGATTTCCATTAGCCTGAATTATAGATGACCATCCCTTCATCCTGAGTCTATATTTATCTTTTAAGGTAAGATGAGATTCTTGTATGCAGCAGATATCTGGCCTGAGTTTTTGTATCCAGTCAGCCAACCTGTGCCATTCACAGGCAATTTAAGCCATTCACATTGAGAGTAGTGATAAGCCTGGTATTATTTTGGGTCTCAAATTTTTCAAAAGTCTAGTGGACATTTTTAATCCTTTCACCACTGTGGAAGTTGGATTTTGATCAAAAATTTCTGAGTGAGTTTAGTATGATGGTAAAGTGTCGTGGTGGTCATTGTGGAGAATGGGTCTGAGAACATCCTGGAGAACTGGTTTAGTTATGGCAAATTTCTTCGGCATGTGAATATCATTAAAGTATTTAATTTCTCCATCATAAATGAAACTCAGTTTAGCTGGATATAGGCTCTTGGATTGAAAATTATTTTGTTTTAGGAAGTTGAAGGTAGATGACCATCTTCTTCTAGCTTGAAGAGTTTCAGCAGAGAGCTCTTCAGTCATTCTAATATTCTACCCCTTGTAGGGTATGGTTTTCTTACATCTGGCTGCTTGCAGTATTTTCTCCTTCATATTAACTTTGGTGAAGTTAATTATAACATGCCTAGGAGATGTCTTATTTGGGTTGAGTCATGCTGGGGTTCTAAAACTGTCTACTATCTGAATTGCAGAATCTCTTGGCATGTCTGGGAAGTTCTCCTTCATTATCTCATGAAGTAGAGCCTCTGTTCCTTTTGAAGCAACCTCATCACCTTCAGGAATTCCTATAAGGTCAATATTAGTTTTCTTTGAATTATCCCAGAGCTCTCTGAGAGAACAATCCATTTTTGCTCTCCACTTCTCTTCCTCTTTGTGCATTTGGGAGTGTTCAAAAGCTTTGTCTTCGATGTCAGAAATTCTTTCTTCTGCCTGGTCCATTCTGTTACTGAGGGATTCTATTATATTTCTTATATCTTGGAAGGCTGCAACTTCTTTTCTCAATGTGTGAAAATCTTTGGTGATTTTGTGTTTGAATTCATTGAATTCTTGAGACAACTTTTGAATTATTCCTGGAATTTCTGATTCCAACTTTACTTCCATTCTGTTAATCCTTTTTGCCATCGAAATTCTAAATTCAATTTCTGACATCTCAGTCATCTGTTTATGAATGGGATCCTCTGGTGTGGCTGGTTTTTCATTCCTTGTGTGAGTTGATCTGTTCTGATTATTCATGTTGCCAGAGTTCTTCCACTGATTCTGGTCCATGATTGTTTTTCACTGTTTGGCTAGATGAGCAGGTAATGTGAAATTGGATTGGAGGATTCTGGGGTTGTAGTTGACCAGCCCTTTACTAAAGAGCTTGGACTGGTGACTGCAGTTTTTCCTCTACAGCTTTGCAAAGGACCCATACAGTACTACAGCCTGAGACTCTGGAGACCTGCTTGGTATGTTGGGACTAGTTGGCTCTGTCTTGTATTCAGCTGATCTCTGTCCAATCCTAGTGACTCAATGACTCTGGGTTGAAGTCTCAGCTGTGGAGAAATACAAGCAACTAAGACATCCCACCCCCAACAGTCAAGAACTGGAAGAAGAAAATCAAACCTTCCGGCTTGGCGCCTATAGCTCAACCGGCTAAGGCGCCAGCCACGTACACCTAAGGTGGCGGGTTCGAATCC
>NW_003852650.1:492638-502708 GCF_000181295.1 Otolemur garnettii | reverse complement strand
AAAAAAAAAAGAAAGAAAGAAAATCAAACCTTCCCACTACAACAGAACCAGGGTACCACCTTGGAGGGTCCTTGGTTAATTTGCCCAGTTCAAGAGTTCCAAACCAATTGTTCCAATCAGTGCCCACTCTCTAGCAGGAGAGTTCAAAAGGTCTCCAGTAACTAGATAGCAGGAGTCTACTGGTAGCTCAAGTGTGGTTCACTCCATTGCCCCAAGGAGTTAGAAAGGCCCATCCAGTAGAAGGTTTGGACCAAGCAGGCTGGTGCCTCTTTCCCCACCTTGCTTCCCCTTCACCACCAGACTCTGGTAACCTCAGTCTCTGGTAACCCCACCACCAGTCTCTGTTAACCCAGTCTCTGTGTCCAGTTCTGTCCAATAGCAAATGTTCTAGGCTTTATGCCTGCCAGAGTCAAAGTAAAGTCAATGCCTCCTCCTCTTGGCTACCACCCTCTGCCACCAGGCAACAGGGGAAGCTGAAGCCTGCCTGCCTCAGGTACTCAATGGCAACTGGGGAGTGTTCCATCTGAGTTTAATCTAAACCTGAGGATGCCCAGACAGCAAATGTATTTCTCCCTCTGCCATCGCACCTTTCCTACCACTGTTCTGCAACTCTAGTATGCCTATAGGGCGAGGTCTGGTTCCCTCTGGTAGACCACAGAGTTGAGGAGGTGACTCTCCAAAATTAGTCCCCAGCAGGATCATTCTATTAATGCTGATGTTGGGTGGGAGGTGCCTCCACTTGGGTTCCCGCACCTCAGCAGTTCCCAAGTCTTCACCCATCACACAGAGACTCAAGCCTCTGCCTGCTGCTGAGATACACCCTCTCAGAGCCAGGCCAGACACCTTCCCCTCTGTGTCTTTCTGTAGACACAGACATTTTATTCACAGATACAGCCTGGCTGCACTGCTTCCATCTATGCAATGCCCAGTCCTAGCCAAGAAGTGGGGACATTCTGGTCTCTACAGGGGTTGGACTTCTAGACCCCTGTGCAAGAGAGAAGAGTAGACTAGAAGTTCAAGGTGGCAGGTCAAATATTTGTTCAAACTTCCTGCCAGACAAAGGAATTCATAGGCTCACCGCAGGGACTCTCTGGAGATGGAGTCCCAGTTTCCAGCAAGTCACTCCTCTGGGGTAAGAGAAGAGAACTTCAGTTCACCTCTCACTAGTAGAGATCCCACAGCAAGCAAGCAACTCTCTTGGGGGAGCAGACAGACACACATCCTCTTTGGGATGAGTTCTGTACCTAAAATTTGTTTCCTTGGAGTTACAGCTTGCCTCGGCAGAGAATATGTGCAATTATGTACCTTTTCTCTCAGCTCAGCTCCCACCCTTCGGCTTTGTTGGGGTCTTACTGGCCATTACCTCTCCCTCTGGACTGGAGCTTCTGTTGGAAGCTGGCTCCAGTCAGCCATTCCCATTGCCCCCTTGTTCTTACTGAATGTAAAAATTGGAGTTAGGGAAAATAACCTGAGGATTTAGCAAAACACAAAACACATTTAAACCAAATGAGCAAATAAACAAATAAAAAAGCTGCCAGATACACAAGCACACAGATGCACAGACAATCAGAAACAAATAGACAAAATAATAATAATGATAATAACAAGAATAAGAAAAAGCACTCTAATAGCCTGATGTAAGCACTCTCAGCAACCACAAGAAGGGGAAAAGAGGAAGAGGAAAAGAAGATTATAGTATTAATAATAACTTAAAAATAAATAAGTTAACAATAACTCCTGCAAGAAAAGTATAAAATGCAAAGGAGCAAAAAGAATGAGCAAAGAAAAAAGAGGAAAAATGGCACCAACGGCAAAAATATTATTCTTACAGATACATAAAAACATATGACTATATGCATGCCGCAGGGATCAAATTTAGTAGGAATATATTTATGTTGCAATATACTTTCTGGACACCAGGTGGTGCTGTGAGTGGTTCCCAGGCTTATAACTGATTCACGATTTACAGTTTTTTTGGTGGTTGCCTGGCTACCCACTTGGCCTTTAGATACTGTGGAGCTGTTGATTCCACCAATTTCAAAAAAATCTTCACAGGCAGGTTTCACAAATTCTCCCTATAACAGTTCCCATGAAGTGCGGGGTATCCTGGACCTGCTTTGGGTGCAGAATGGCTGCCTGCAGGTGAGACTCAAATCACTGCACTTGGCTGGTGTGAAAAGGGGCCTGTGGCAGTCACCATTTCCGAAATTTTAAAGTATGTCTGCTTCCTGACTGGCCACCTAGCCCCAGCTATGTCGCTCTAGACAGCACCCCTATCTGACTGCCAAATTCCGCTCAGGAGTCCAGCTTAATCAATTTTTCTACACAACACCTAGTTTCCCCACGAACTGGGAATTGTAATCTTCCATGGGGGAGGGTCTCATTGTCCCCACCCTCTGCTTCAGCAGTGGTGCAGAAATTTTTCTGGCAGTCTCTGTAGCTCCGGATTACACTTTGAGTCCAGCAATCCACCACTTCGTTGCACACCCCAAACTGCCTCTCTACGTGAATATTCCCCACGGGGAATGATCTAGCCCACTCACTCTCACCTGTTGTTTCAGGAGAGCTGAGCTAAACATCTATCCCATCCATGATCAAGCTCCACCTCCTCTTATTTAATTTTTGAAAAGAGTCTCATTATGTCACCCTTGGTAGAGTGCCATGGCGTCACAGCTCAGACAGCCTCAAACTCTTGGGTTTAAGTGATTCTCTTGCCTCAGCCTCCCAAATAGCTGGGACTACAGGTGCCCGCCACAATGCCTGGCTATTTTTTGGTTGTAGTTATTGTTTGGCAGGCCCGGGCTGGATTCAAACCCGCCAGCTCTGGTGTATGTGGTTGGTGCCTCAGCCACTGAGCTACAGGCACTGAGCCCTTATTTTCTTTTATGATTGAAATCTGATTTCACTGTGTATGATAGATTTACCAGACACATGAATATATTCCATTTGAAGCTTCCCATTTAAGAAAAAAAAGAAAACTTTTGGAAAATACAGCTAGAATTCTCTGATATTTCTGCCTTAAAATAGTTCAAAAAATATATCTGATGCTTATGTGACGTTTGGGTAAGCACAAATATCATGTAATAACATGTCTTTGAGCTTATGGTTGATTTGGTATTGACAAAAATGTTTTAATTTTAAAACATTACAACATTGTCTCATAGGCTAGGAGATTATGTTCAACTTTCTATGACTCAACCCCCAGTTTTAACCAGCAAATATTTGTATGACATATTTGTATAATCTACTCATTGCTTTCTAATATGTTTCACTCACTCAGAGAATAACAGTAATTATAAAATTTTGTTTAGTAGTTCGATATCATAGTTGTAGCAACATGAAGAAAGACTTGGCTATCACTCACAATGTGCCAATCACTATACTTGTGACTTTAAACACAGTTGATTTCATTATTTGCAGATTTTGTATTAGCAAACATGCCTGCATGTGAAAATTTATTTGTAAGCCCCAAATCAACACTCTAGTACTTTCATGGTTACAGACATATGCATGTAAAGCACAGCAAAGAAAACCAAATTGTGTTGCTGGAGGAGGCACAAATTCCCAGCTGAACTCAATCAAACCAGGTGATGCTCTGCCTTCTTGTCTGAACCTTCATACTGTAAAAAGTCTCCTTTTTGTGGTCTGCTTAGGGCAACATTTTTGGAGTTTTTGTCAGAGATTTCATTGTCCAAAATGACTTGCAAGTGTCGTGCTGCAGTGCCATTTGGTATCCCTAAGTGCACGGGCCCTCAGTGTCGTGCTGCAGTGCCGTCTGGTATCCCTAAGTGCACGGGCCCTCAGTGTCGCGCTGCAGTGCTGTCTGGTATCCCTAAGTGCAGGGGTCCTCAGTGTTGTGCTGCAGTGCCATCTGGTATACCTAAGTGCAGGGGTCCTCAAACTTTTTAACCAGGGGGCCAGTTCACTGTCCCTCAGACCGTTAGAGAGCCGGACTGTGGGCCCCTGGACTAGTCAGCTGCTAAGCAGGATAGGCAGCAGCAGCAAAAACACTGGGCTGGCCAGATAAATATCCTAGCCGGGCTGCACGTGGCCCACGTGCCTTAGTTTTAGAACGCCTGCCTAAGTGCAAGAGGCTGTGATGTGCCTTATAAAGAAAATAAGGATGTTAGACAAGCCTTGTTCAGGCAGGGTTATAGTGCTGTTGGCTATGAGTTCAAGGTTAATGAGTCAACTGTTTATATTGAATAAGCTTCTTTAAACAGAAAACAAATAAAACAAGATTATGTTCAAGGTAATTAATCAATTCATGAAAATGTTGTGGTCAGACTGCCTCACAAGAATATTACCTTGTTTTACACCTGGGAACAATGATTCCATAATGCCTAATTTGGTACTGGACTTAACTATTGTAAATAATGAGAATTTACTGTACATTTGTTTGTTTTTATAATCGAATCCTTCATTAATTAATTGAGACAGAGTCTCACTATGTTGCCCTTGGCAGAGTGCCATGGCATCACAGCTCACAGCAACCTCAAACTCTTGGGCTTAAGCAATTCTCTTGCCTCAACCTCCCAAGTAGTCAGGACTACAGTAAGGTGACCAGATTTTAACATTGGTAAAACGGGACACCATTGGGGGGGGCAGTGCCTGACAACAATGCAAACTTTGATAAGCAGTTCTCAACAATTATTTGTTATTATTAAAGTTTAACATTATAAAATTAATAAAAATAATATAAAACGCATATCCTGGTGAAATAGCCATATGGCAGCCAAAAGCCGTATATTCCCTTCCTATTCTCCCATGTTCCCTAGCTTGTCATGCATTCTTTCCAAAAATTGGGGCTTTTTTAAAACGCTGTAGGACTCAGGACAAATTGTTAAAAATTGGGACTGTCCTGCCAAAAGCGGGACGTCTGGTCACCTTAGACTATAGGCACCTGCCACAATGCCTGGCTATCCTTTTTTTGTTAGAGTTGTCATTGTTGTTTTAGCAGGCCTGGGCCAGGTTTGAACCCACCAGCCTTGGTGCACATGGCCAGTGCCCTGCCCACCGAGCTACGGGGGCTGCCTATAGGTTTCTTTTGAAACATAATTTTTTCTCCAGTTCCCCTTTTCTACCAAAGAATAGTAAAACTAATTAATTAGCAAAATAAATTTTAGTCATTCTGTGGTTTGCTTGATTATTTGCATAAATTGCAACAAGAACAGCAATTGGCCCTATATACTCCTTTTTTTTTTTTGAGACAAAGTCAAGGCTCAAATACAGTGGCATCAGCCAAGCTCACAGCAATCACAGACTCCTGGGTTCAAGCTATTCTTCTGCCTCAGCCTCCCAACTATCTGGGACTGTAGGTGGGTGCTACAATGGGAACTGTAGGTGGGTGCTACAATGCCTGGCTAATTTATACTCTTTTAAAATTGGCTTTACTAGAAGTTTTCATAAGGAATTTTATTGACTTTAGTAGATTTTTTTAAATTCTCAAGGTTAGGAAGCCAAGCCAAGGATTTACCATCAAACTGCAACTCTAACACTTCTCTTTTCTCATGTTCTCCCAAATGTATGGACGTTCCTGAGCCTGTCACAATGCCCATTGTTAATAATTATTTTTTAATTAGATCATAATTGTGTACATTAATTCTATCATAGGATACAGTGTGTTGTTTCCATATACAGTTTGAAAAACTCTCATCCAACGGGCTAACATAGCCATCATATCTTTCTCATAATTGTTGTGTTAAGACATTTATATTCAACATTTAGAAAGATTCACATGTACCCTTATAGGATAAATCATAGGCGTGATCCTCGCAATCACCTTCCCTTCACCCATCCTCCCCGCTTTTTAAAACTCATAATCTCATGAAATATTCTGTTCTGCTCGATGTTGAGTTAGAAATCTTCATACATACATCAGCTTTTTTTTTTTAGACAGAGTCTCTCACTCTGTTGCCCAGGTTAGAGTGCCCTGGCATCAGCCTAGCTCACAGGAACCTCAATGTTCTGGGCTTAAGCAATCCTCCTGCCTCGGCCTCCTAAGTAGCTGGGACTATAGGCATGCACCATGATGCCTGGATAATTTTCTCTATTTTTAGTAGAGATGGGTTCTTGTTCTTGCTCAGGCTAGGCTTGACCCCAAGACTGAGCTCAAGCAATCCTCCTATCTTAACCTTCCAAGAGTGCTAGGATTACAGGTGGGAGCCACTGCACCCCACCAATGTATCAGCTTTTAATTAAAGTCCTAGGAGTTTTCACCCAGTCCAATATTATGATATCCAAAGTTATCAGAAACCTGCATTCAAGAATACTTGCCAGTGTTTTTTCCATAAATTTTCTTGAAGAAAAAGTAAATTTTGGACTATTGCAATTAAAAATACCTTTTTGAGAACAACCAAAATAAAAACAATAATTGTCTGTAGATGACAAATACTTAAAATAGCCATGGTTAAAATTCAATTGACAAGAAAATTTAGTATTTCTCTGGCATATGATAATTTAATGTAATAATTATAATTATGACTGATAACATATACCAACACATATTTAGGAATATCTTACATTCGGACGCACTATTATTATTATTATTATTATTATTTTGAGACAGATTCTCACTCTATTGTTCAGGCTAGAGTTTCATGGTGTCAGCTGACCTCACAGCAACCTCAAACTCCAGGGCTCACATGAACCTCCTACTTCAGCCTCCCAAGTAGCTAGGACTACAGGCATGTGCCATAACACCTGGTTATTTTTTTTCTATTTTTAGTAGAAACAGGATATTACTCTTGTTCAAAGTAGTCTCAAATGACTGAGCTCAACAATCCTGCTGCCTTGGCCGCCCAAGGGTACTAGGATTAGAGGCATAAGCCACCTTGTCCAGCCTAGAGTATATATTAATAGCACATTTGTATAAATATAACTCAATAAAAGTTAAACACAATTTTTATTTGACATTGCCTGTGTTATTTTAACATCCCAAATAAGCCTCACTTATCTCTCTTGGACTTTTGAGGGTTTCTATTTTTTGCATACAGGATTAGTTTGGGTCAAAAATTCTTAATTTTAGAATTTGAAATTCTATTTGTGGAAGTATGTTAAATATCAAAAGTTAAAACACTTGATATCAAAGTGGAGTCACAGGTCACTGTAAAAGAAGTCGTATATTGAGCCAAAGAGATAATTCAAAGATTTCGAGAAGAAAGAAAAATTTACTTTTTGTTAGAGAGGAGACTCAATTTCCCCATCAAAAGACCCAATAAAGTCAGCATGAATCCAATAGAATCTGTCTCTCCTTTTCTGTTCCCTGACCTTTTTTCAGTTTATTCAAAAGATAGAAAAAAAGCTTTGGAATTCTTATTAATACTATATGAAAGTCTTTTTCAAAAGCTAAAACCAAATTCTACCTTTGTGTCAGCATAGTATTAATGTGAAAACTAATTTTAAGAAAAGTTTGCAAACAAATCCATCCAATCTCAATCAGCTTTGACCAAATGATATAAAATTTGCATTAACCTTTTATAATTATACAAAAACCACATCCTCATGTCTTTTTACAAGCTTTTCACCAAAACATCCTAATTTCCTTACACATTTTGCATACAGAAGTGTTTCTCTTATATCTAGTAGGTTTAATTACATATATTAATTATAATATTAAATCTTAGAAACTTTTATTTCTGGTGAAAATCCTAGAAAGTAAGTAATTTTGAACTGTTTTATGTTAGTATTCATAGATGAAAACCATTTCATAATTTTTTAAAACATGTTTTCTCATTTTTTTTATTAACAGATCTCAATATACTTAGCTTCTCTATTCTTGTAAAAATAAGATGTCAGAATAGTGTTTAACCAGTATGAGGGCAGCAGGGGAAGCCGGCGTGCAGCACCAGTAACCAGCCACCCCCGGTAATCACCTGGCTGCACTGAGGGGGAATCAGAGAAGTTGCAGAGCAAAGCGTGAAAGAACAAGATGCCTCAGACAGAAACCAATCCCTGAGAAGCTTGGCATCTTGCGAGAAGGGTAGGTGGAGAGGTTAATTTCTCCCTCCTTCATATCTCTGACAATCAGTGGGCTCCCAAGCTGCTGGAGAGCTCTTCTACCCTCAAAAGCCTCAAAACTGGGCTGGATGCAGTGGCTTACGCCAGTAATCCTAGCACTCTGGGAGGCCAAGGCTAGTGGATTGCCTGAGATCTGGAGTTCTAGACCAGCCTGAGCCAGAGCAAGATCTAAAAAAAAAAAAAAGCCAGGCATTGTGGCTGGTGCCTGTAGTCTCAGCTACTGGGGAGGCTAAGGAAGAGAATCACTTAAGCCTAAGAATTAGAGGTTGCTGTGAGCTGTGATGCCATGGCACTCTACCAAGGGCAACAAAATAAAACTGTCTCAAAAAAAAAAAAATAATAAAAAGCCTGAAAACTGCTGCCACCAGGGAACTGAGAGCTTCTTGAGGACAAAGCATCAGGTTGCCACTGCCCTTGGGGTCACTGAAGACCCCAGCTGAGAAGGCAGGCATTCACCTTTGTCTTCCCCAGGGCCCTTCAGCCCTTGTTTTCATCTTGCTCATTCCTACACAAACATTTCCTAACTCCAGCCCAGACGACTGGAGCCACGGTGTGGATCCTGGGAGATCCATGTGACCCCCGAAGCCTAGATATTCTGGTGGGCTGCCCTCTGAAGAGGGGGACAAAGATGACCAGAATGCTAGCCTTTTTCCATCAGAGTATCTTTCTTCCCTTCACCTGCCCCGCCCACGTCTGCTGAGAGACTGGCTGAGCCAGGGCTAGCAGGAGCTGCTTTACCTTTCCACGTGCATCCACCACACTGAGGCTTCCACAGAGAGTGGGTCTCACCTTTCCTCCAGGGGTCCTACAGCAGACTAAAGGCTGCTCAGAGTCTGAGTTCTTTACCTGATAGTCTTCCCTGGTGTTGCCTAACTGCGAACTCCATTACAGCAGGGCACATCCCAAGGCAGAAAGACATCAAACCTGTTTTTGTACCCAGTGGACAATTTGGGACCAGCATGCTTCTCCCTATCATGGTCAGGGATTGATCTTTTGGGACCCGGGGACAGACCTACAGGTCAGATCTCATACTCCCAGGTCTCAGTCGTGTTAGTTATGGGCAAGGAGAGGAGATCTGTGCATTAGTCCCAGGATAAGAGGCTGACCACATGGGCAGATTGGGAGGAGAGTACAATGTGTGTCCTAGTTATGGTGTGCTTATGGATCCTCCCCATGAGAGACTACAGCCTGATACATACTTTCAGATTGTGAATCTCAGATGGTCCTACCTCCACAAGCAAAATTTCTGATTGGGAGAGGACACTATAGCCCCGCCCTATTCTGACTTTGCTTAGACCTTTGACCCTGCTGAAACAGATAACTTACTAGCATTTGTGGAGCCAGAATGCAGGCTCACCCAACCCACACCTACCTGGCCACAGCCTCCCCTCAGCCTCTACTGTAAAAAAAATTAGGTCTCAGCTGAAGGTCAGGGCTCCACCCTGGGGCAATCAAGTGCTTCTCCTGAGGTTACTAGCGTCAGTCACAGGACCCAAAAACAATATGGTAGCTTGTTTTTTCTGCCAAGCAGCACCTACTGACAAGGAGGTGAATTTGCACTTTATAGCATTTACTGACTCAACCATATGTGAATCTCACCCACAAGCACTATCCACTGTCTCAAAGATTACACCAGGCATGCCACTATAGAAAATCCAAAACATAAGAAGCAAAAACTATTCCAGATAAGAAGGGAGTCAGTGAAAGGTCTCTGGATATAGGAAAAGTCAGAGTGAAAGGATTCGATCCTCCCAAAAGAAAATGGTAACTATGTAACAATGGAAATGAACCAGGAATAGAATATAAAATGAATTATAAAAATATTGAACATGGATTGTAAGGAAGCTGAACAAAATAAACACAAAAAAACCCAAAACACAAAAAATTCAGTTAAAAAAAGTCGAATTACTTTTAAAATCAAGCAGAACTTCTAGAAACAAAAAATATACTCAAAGATATACAAGGGTGGTTCCTGTGGCTCAAAGGAGTAGGGCACCGGCCCCATATGCCAGAGGTGGTGGGTTCAAACCCAGCCCTGGCCAAAAACTGTA